>NW_024820780.1:0-1851 GCF_019175285.1 Sceloporus undulatus | reverse complement strand
CCTCAGTCTGATGCTCCTTACCTGAAGCATTGATAGTGTCCCATTGTGATCTCAGGCTTATCTCCTTTCCTGAAGGATTTAGATGGGACTATTGTCACTTCAGACTGGTGCTCCATACCTGAAGAAATGAGACTGGCCCATTACCTCAGGCTGATGCTCATTGCGTGAGAGATTGAGATTGGCCCATTGTGATCTCATACTCAAGCTCCTTGCCTTAAAGATTTAGATAGGACTATTATGAGTTAAGGCTGGTGCTCTTTACCTGAAGGATTGAGACTGGCCCATTGTGACTTCAGCCTAAAGCACCTTCTCTGAAGGATTGAGAATGGCCCATTGTGACCTAAGGCTGATGCTCCTACCCTCATGCATTGAGTAGGCCCATTTTGATTACAGGCTGATGTACCTTGTCTGAAGTATTCGGATGGCGCTATTGTGACTTCTTCAGGTTGCTGCTCCTTACCTTAAGCATTGAGACTGTCCCATTGTAATCTCAGAATCAAGAGAATTAGAGACTCATAGAGTTGGAAGAGACCACTGGCGCCATCCAGTCCCCCCAGCCATGGAGGAACTCTTAATCAAAGCATAGTGAGAGATGGCCATCCAGCCCCTATTTAAAAACCTCCAAGGAAGGAGACTCCAATGCACTCTGAGGAAGGAGTGTGTCCCAATGTCCCTCCTAATGTTGAGGTGGAATCTCTTTTCCTGGAGCTTGCATCCATTCCTCCGGTTCTTGTTCTCTGGAGCAGCAGAAAACAAGCTTGCTCCCTGCACAATATGGCATCCCTTCAAATATTTAAACAGGGCTGTCATATCACCTCTTAACCTTCACTTCTCCAGGCTAAACATCTACAGTTCCGCAAGTCGTTCCTCATAGAATATGGTTTCCAGACCCTTCACTATTTTAGTCGCCCTCCTTTTAACACACTCCAGTTTCTCAACATCCTTTTTTGAACTGTGGGGCCGAGAACTGGACACAGTATTCCAGGTGGGGCCTGACCAGAGTAGAATAGCGTGGGACTATTACTTCCTTTCATCTAGACACTATACGTCTATTGATGCAGGCTAAAATTGCATTTGCCTTCTTAGCTGCTGCATCACACTGTTGACTCATGTTCAACTTGTGGTCTACTTAGACTCCTAGATCCCTTTTACACATAGTTTCATTCACCCAGGTGTCCTCCATCCTGTATCTGTGCATTTCATTTTTCCACCCTTAATGTATACGTTACATTTCTCAATGTCGAATTTCATTTTGTTTCCTTTGGCCCAGCTTTCTAGTCTATTCAGATCATTTTGAATTTTGATCCTGTCCTCTGGGGTATTAGCTACTCATCCTAATTTGGTTTCATCTGCAAATTTGATAAGTATTCCCCCAATTCTGTCATCCAAGTCATTGATAAAGATGTTGAATAGCACTGGGCCATGGACAGAACCCCACTGGACACACCACTGGTCACTTCTCTCCAGGATGAAAAGGAGCCACTGTTGAATATCCTTTGGGTTCGGCCAGTCAACCAATTAGAAATCCGTGTAACAGTTGCCTTATCTAGCTTGTTTCATGTTTGTGTTTTATATACTCTTTAATTTGGTTAACTATTAAGGGACATAGCTATGAGATTCTATGATATGGGGTGTACTATAAACCTTTTAATAAATGAGCTTGCATTGCAATCCTATAGATTCATATTATCAGACATAACTCCAGAGAATGTTAGCCTTTTGGATGCCAGAAGGTTCCTCTCATTCTTCAGAGCAAGAAGCAACACTTCAGCTGCCTTCTAGAAGATAAAGCAAAAAGGTTTCCAAAAGAACTGAAGCCTTGGGCAAGTCACACTCTCTCAGCCTCAGAGG
>NW_024820779.1:0-1851 GCF_019175285.1 Sceloporus undulatus | reverse complement strand
CTTTGTTATTATTGGCAGCCAGAATTAAGCTTCTTTTCAACATGGTTTCCTTTCATTAATTTCATCAGTGACAGTGGGGAGTTTACACCTCCTCCACAGTCACATCTGGACATATGGAGAGATGTTTTACTTCTATGACAAATTTCTTGTTATTTTCTCATGTTGTGATCCTATGAATCAAAGATTTCACATAAACATCAGAAATCTGATTTTGCTGGAAAATAATATGCACGGCTTGGTGAGTTTCTTGACTGTTCTGTTAAAAATGGTTACATTATGTCACTATGTCATATTGTTAATAACTCAATATTTTTATTGTCAGAGAGAATAACATTCTATCATACCACCCTGAATAAATTTGATCTCATTTCAGAAAGTAAGCAAGGTGAAGTCTGGTTAGCACCTGAAAGGGAGATTTCATTGTCAGGAATCTCCCAGTAGGGATAGCAAAAAAGACAGTTGTGTTCCTGTGAGATTTTATCCCTTAGGAGCATGAGTAACTTGATCAGGTCTGCTTGACTTGAGGGCAGGTATCTGTGACCCCACTTTAAGCAGCTAATAATTTGGGCCACCACTGAAATTAGTGTAAACTAAGAATGGAAATGTTATCTTATAGATCAATGCATCTCAATCTCAGGTTTTTGAACTTCAGCTCCCAAAATCCTTGAACAATGAATGGCCAAGCTCACTGAGACTTCTTGAAGTTGAAATCTAAACCCCTGGAGGACCAAAGTATAGTCGGCCCTTCTTATACACTGATTTTTTAATACACTGATTCAAGCATAAATGGTTTGAAAATGTTAAAAAAAATACATAAATTTCAAATATCAAACCTTGATTTTCCATTTTTTATAAGGGACACCATTTTGCTATGTCATTATATTTAATGGGACTTGAGCATACATGGATTTTGTTATACACGGGGGATCTTGGAACTACACCCCAGCATATAACAAGGGTCCACTGTATGAGAACCACTGCTCTAGAGGTTGTCTAGGAATGATGGGTGTTGTAGAACAACAAAATTTGGTGAGTCAGATATTCATAGAATCATAGAGTTGGAAGAGACTACAAGGGGCCATCCAGTCCAACCCCCTGCCATGCAGGAACTCTCAGTCAAAGCATCCCTGACAGAGGGCCATCCAGTCTCTGTTTAAAGACCTCCAAGGAAGGCAACTCCACCACACACCTTGGCCTAAACAGTCCTGAGTTAGAGGGAACAATGGTGTACAGCAACATTTTACATTTCCAATTTTCATTTTTACATCAAATGTGACTGAACTATTCACTTATTCATGATGGAAGCATGCAGCAGAATGATGGATAACAGAGAAGGCTGCTTGTTGCACCTCTGTTTGGATCTCTGCTCTGAGCTTCTCTATATCCAATTAGGAAACATCCCAGATCAAGAATTTATTCAAAAGAGCTTTGTTTAGGGTGGATAGCTCTCATTCTTACATACTCAAAAGTTAAACTTTTGGTCAGTAGTGAAGTTAGGTTATTTCACATCACTTCGATTTTCTTACTGCCCAGCCCCTTTCAAGTGATGTGTCTTTCTGTCACTTAACCCAAATTGTGGTTAATTCAGCTGCTGTGTGGTGAGGGCTTTATTTTGTGTTGAAAGACCCTGGATATGTGCCCCAAATCCCTACTCTGAGGAACCACTGCCTTTTGCAATGAGAAAAAATAAATTGTGCCTCTGATATGAATGCAGAAAACATGTGTCTCAGCTATCAGTGGGAAACACTGTTCCAGAGGCTTAGTCATCACTGTGCTTCCTTGTCACTGTCACCTTTTAACTTTTTTTTTTTTACTTACTTAGCAACTTCTATATTTTCCATCATTTGTCTG
>NW_024820778.1:0-1851 GCF_019175285.1 Sceloporus undulatus | reverse complement strand
TGATTGATTGAGATGTTTTTGAATCACAGAAGGGCCAAGCAAAAGAAGCAGGGGAACCCTCTTCAAATTTCCAAACTGGGTCCACCACCTTATTTCTATAACCTTATCCACATCCATATCCATAGATTCTTTATCCACAGATTCAGCCATCCAGTATTTGAAAATATATTTAAAATATATAAATTCCAAAAAGCTAACCTTAATTATGCCCTTTTATATTATTATGCCATGGTATATCATATAATCATAGAGTTGGAAGAGACCTCAAATGCCATCCAGTCCAACCCCCAGCCATGCAGGAACTCACAATCAAAGCATCTCTGACTGATGGCCATCCAGACTCTATTTAAAGACCTCCAAAGGAGGAGACTCCACCACTCTCTGGGGGAGTGCATTCCACTGTCAAAGAGCTCTTACTGTCAGGAAGGTCCTCCTAATGTTGAGGTGGAATCTCTTTTCCTGGAGCTTGCATCTATTGCTTGGGATCTTAGTCTCTGGAGCAGCAGAAAACAAGCTTGCTCCCTCCTCGATGCCCTTCAGATACTTAAACAGGGTTATCATATCAGCCCATACAATGGGACTTGAACATCCATGGATTTTAGTATCACGGCAGGATCCTGGAACCAAACCCCAGCAGATACCAGCAGAATACCCCTGTGTTCATTTTCTTGCTTGTTTTCCCCACTCTTGAATTTTTGATTGCAACCTCATCAGGGCAGGGAAATATATTGGTGCACTATCTAAATAATGAATCATCCTCTCAAGGATTTGTTCCGTCACCAGAGAGGTGAAGGATGGAAATGCACAGGAGCACTGACCTCATTGTGTTTTCCAGGTCCATCCCACTCTTCTCTCCCTTTATTGAAATCTGGCTTGGAGTCCAGGTGTGCAAACAGGTGTGTGCGTAGAACAGATCTATGGCTCCACACCTCCATTGCACATTGGATTGCCTGTCTCTTTGAAACCAATAGCTTGAATGATTGGAGAAGGAGGTATGAATCATAGGCACACACAACTCTTGGGTATGTGCATTAGGAAAAAGTGATTCCTTCCATTTCATTGAACATTTGCATTCAAAGTTTTTTCTTTATGTCACTTGCCTCCACCTTCTTAAATATTCATGCGTGAGATCTGCCATTTAAAAACCAAGATAAACACAAAGTAATAGTGTATGGGGGAACTGCACACATCATTAAGATTATGATTATTATTTTATTATATCCCACCTTTCTCCCAGTCCAGGGACCCAAGGCAGTGTGGGTAGACAGCAGCAAACCTTATTTAGGAAGAAACAATATTTTACATATTTTACATATGTTGGCAGAAGGCAAGCAGGTGGGGCCTGATCAGCATCCCCACAAATGTTGTGAATCATGAAAAAGGCTCTGCGATCTTTATGGCGTGAAATGGTGTCAGCTGTTCTCCCCGACTGATCTAAACACACAAAAGTTCACAGAGTAATAGGATTTTCTGAAATATGCCTAAACCGGAGTTTGGAAAAAAATAGTGTGCCCAGACAACCAAGGTCATTTGGGAGTTGTAGTCCAAACTGCAACATTTCCAAAGCTTTGGCTTAAACGTCTTCACTTTTCAAGTGTTGGACAGAAGAATCTGGAAGTGTTTTTACTTCTATAACGCCTAGAATCCCCCAACCAATATAGGTTATCTAGTACTAAATATGTGTGACAGCTATGACTTGGGGAAGTGATAAAGCCTGCTATAAGTAGAAGGAAGGAAGGAAGGAAGGAAGGAAGGAAGGAAGATGTTTATTATTGGAACTACATCCGGAGTATGGATGGAAGGAATATTTGAAATTTTTTGAAAAAGTTTGACAAAATGGTAAAAAAAGAT
>NW_024820777.1:0-1851 GCF_019175285.1 Sceloporus undulatus | reverse complement strand
CCAGCTTCTGTTTGCTTTCTTCACTGTCCAACTCTCACATCCGTACATGGTAATTGGGAATACAATGGCCCAAATGATTCTAGCTTTAGTGCTCAGTTGTATTGTCTTTGCTCTTTAGTATCTTTTTAGTTCCTTCATAGCTGCCCTTCCCTGTATATAAATACACTCACTGTATCTCACTGTGTATATAGATACACAAAAATGCCTATGTCTACAACACCTTATGTTACAATTTGTGCTTCCCTAGGATTCTTTGTTTTTGTTTTTTATATAAGCACACTGCTGCCTACATCCAATGTTGATTTATTTATTTAATTATTATTGCATACTAGTGGATGACCACTCTCCACTATAGATTTTTCTGCTTCCCTGCCCCATGCAACAATTTTTGGTGCTTAAAAATGGACTCCAGAAGATCTTCCAGTCCCACAGAACCCATTTTGGAGGTGCAAGGATTTGCAAGGAAGGTGAATCACCTCCTTCAGTGACAGAAGCAGGGCTATCAAAAGAACCAACCCACTGTGTCCTGATAGGAGATTGCTTTGTCTACTGTCTAGATAAATTTCATCCTGGACATTACAACATTCAGCAACAGAACAGGCAAGCATACACTACATTAACCATTTTCTTACAACATTTAGGAAGACCACAACAACATTTTAACAATAACAATAGCAGTAGCAGCAGCAGCAGCAAAAGCACACTATTGCATATCATAATCTGACTCTAAAACTATGTTGGTCAAGAGTATCTGCAACAGAAAAAGCTTTGTGAGTTTTCTGTTGTGTGTTAAGCAAACAAATGTAACCTTGCATATTTATTATTATCCATCTGATGGTGAATGGTTCCAGAATGATAGTTACATAATTGTGAATTCCTACAATTATTATAATCATTGTGTACATGCATATATAAAGCTCCCTTGCTTACTCAAGTGAATCTTAGGTTCACCTGTGTGCCTGTTTTCAAGTCATCTACTGACTGAAGGTGACCTTATGAATTTCATAGGGTTTTCTTAGGCAAGGAGTACACAAATGTGGTTTGCCAGTTCCTTCCTCTGAAATATAGCCTACAGCACCTGGTATTCATGTTAATGATCTTTCATCCAATTAATAACCAGAGCTAACCCAGCTTAGCTTCCAAGATCAGATGGGATCTGATGCCTTTCAAGTATTTAGGTCGAGCCCATCATTATTTATTCACTCTGCCTGGCAGCAGCTATCCCAAGATGGAGGATGATTCTTTCCCTGTCTTCCTACCTGCCAGCTCGTGAAATTGTGGATTGGCTTATATCATGAAGCATGTACAGAGCTACAACACTATTTTCTGGTACATTATCTGTACCTGTATTTTTCAAGTGTTCACATGGTTGCTGTCATGTTCCTTTTCTCCAACTTTCAGCTCTAAAACTCACAGGAAACATCTACTCATGAACTGCTAATCATGATGGTTACATAGTACCTCTTGTATCAGAGACAATATGGGTTTTTAGTTAACAGTGATGGGTTATAATAGAGAGTCCGCTATTGTGTTCATGACCAGTTTGTGAGCTTCCCATTGACACATGGTTGGCCACACTGTGAAGTGAATGCTGCACTAGCTAGGTCTTTGGTCTGATCTAGTCCAGCTCTTTTTATGTGGGGAAAAGATCAGAATGTTTTTGCTCAAAGGAAACATTACCAGGAGACTGGTGGCTTTTTTTCTTCTTGTTGTATTGGAGTCATTCTGAAAAATCTTATATGAAGTGAAAGAGGATGTGAAAGAATTCTTTGTTGTGGAGACAGGACTGCATTTGTCTTTAATGTCATAAAAAGGTTAAAGGAAGGACAAAATTCACTTCCCTCTCCTTAT
>NW_024820776.1:0-1852 GCF_019175285.1 Sceloporus undulatus | reverse complement strand
TTGGGTCCACCCCCAATTTATATCCAGAGACATTCTCCCATAGCCCCCAACATTTCTTAGATAGGAAAAACAAGACACATGTGGACAAGCAATCCAGAAGGCAGTGAAGATGCCAAAGTTGTTTATGAGGAAGATCACACAAGCCCGGAAGGGCACAGCAGGTTGCTTTTGCTTCAGCCTCCTGGGAAGGGCCATATCCTTTCGCCTTCTTTCCTCTCCTCTCCCCACTTTTGAGTTGATCGGGTTCAAACTCAATTGCACTCAAGAACTGAAGTAAGCTGAGAAGGGGAAAAGTGGGAGGATAAGAGAACAACCAGGACATTTTTAAAAGCTCCTGAAAACGTGAGGTAACAGAGGATTAACCAGGACTATCTCTGCCAAACTCCGACAATATTTTTTTGCTTCCTTTCATAAATTGGCCCAGCAGTGAGACAGATGAAGCTAATAGGATAGTGACTCACCAAAGAGCTGTTGTACCTTGGCATCTTCTTTCTGTTGGAGCCCAACTCCCTCCGCTTGGCCTCTGTGTCGGTCATCAGATGGGCAGGGATCCTTGTGGCCCTGCACTTGGCTCACTTCCAGCAAGAGAGGCCCCAAAGCCGTATCCAAGGAGGCCGAGATGATGTTCCTGAGAAAAGGGCCCAGGGTTAAGATTGGCTTGGCAAGAAACCCTGCAGCAATCAAAGACACAGAGAACAGTATCCTGCTGGTGATATACGCAGGAGACATATGCCTCCTTTGGGCCGATGCAAAGGTGGGCATCGCCTTCCTCCCTCTGCACCAAACAAAGCTCCCCAGACCTAGCATAGATTCACTGCAGCTCCCCTACACAACAGATATTGCATGCCTTCTTGGAGTGGTGGGGGATGAGGGGATGGGGAATTGGAGAGGGCCCTGGTTATGTCCCCGTACCTAGATGTGAAATGAGTGCATCATAAATAAATAAATAAATAATCTGCTAAAACCTCCCAAGTGCTTTTCCCCATCATCAGCCCCTTTCCCAAGAAGGCTGCATCCGCACTATAGAAATAAGACACTTTGATACCACTTTAACCGGTCAGTGCTATGGAATCCTTTGGAGACTTAGCCTTCTCTGCCAGAGAGCTCTCATGCCACAACAAATTACAAATCCCAGGATTCCATAGGATGGAACCAGGAGAGTTAAAGTGGTTTCACACTGGATTATGTCTGCAGTGTAGATACAGCCTGAGTCGGTTGAAAAAGGGTAGAACCACCCATGTCTTGTTTTTACCCTCCTAATAATGGTTTTCCTTTAAAAGAATAAGTAGTTTGTTTTAGTCTCTAATCCTTATTTTTGTTGTTCTTTTTTGTTTGTTTGTTTCATTCTTGGTAATATGAGTTATTGTGGTCTGTCTCCTTCCTTCTTGCCTGAAAATCTATTAATAAGGAAACTGGGGAGACTAAAAACTCCCAAAGGAGCCACTTTTGGCCTTGTTTGGGGGACAAGCCTCCTCTTAGAAGCCAAAGCCCAATGTCTGTGAAGAAGAAGAATAAGGCTTGCATTAAAATTATCCCCCCATTTCTGATCCCTTTTAAAACCCATCTTCCCCAGAAGGAGCAGAACTGTGTAATAAGAAAACCCTCTCAGAAAAGAGACACATTTCCTTCCTTTTGACCCAAGGAGCCTGGCCTCCTTCTCTCTCTGGAGCCTCAGGAGAGAAAGAGAGGCCTCTGTTCAACTGAGGCCTCAGAGAAGGTTCTGGAACATTACTCCCCACAGTCACAAGCAGCACAAAATGGCCACCAGAACACAAAATGGCCTCCTAAGTCTCAACGCTTGGCTGTTGGCAGTTTGAGGCATTCAGGGAACCCAAAATGGAGGATGAAAGGG
>NW_024820775.1:0-1852 GCF_019175285.1 Sceloporus undulatus | reverse complement strand
TATTATTATTATTATTATTATTATTATTATTATTATTATTATTATTATTATTTCATGGATAGGCTTGGCTACAGAAGAAACAACAGTGGAGTAAAGGACTCCACTACTAACAATTTCATCAAAGGAGATGGGCAGCTTTAATCCCCATGAGGTTTCAGAACTAATGGAGCTAATGGGAGAAGGGAGCTAACTCCCTCTCCACCTGCTTGAGTGAGTGAACAAGCAAATGAGTGAATGTACAAATGAGTGAGGAGTGCACATGTGGCTGGGTACTCCAACCCCTGCAAATATTGAGAGACAACTGCATGCAAAAATGTTTATAAAATACTAAATGCACTTTCATTTCAGAGGTCTTGAAAGCCTTCAGTTACTATATCCTGAATATACAAACAAAATTGGCTACATGCATCAAGCAGCCCAGACTAGTCCTGCTCTCCAATTAGCACATCAACTTTGATTACACCCCATTCCTGACACATGTGTAAAAAATCCAGTTTTCTCTAAAACTGCAGAGTAAAAAGTGGGTTTATAAAAATTGTATTAATGCCTAAAAGAAGCAATATCACTGTGAAACAGGGTGTATCATGTATTCTTATAGAACTGGAAACAAAGTGAGTACAATTTTCTTTGGCCAGTGTAGACAACCCCAACTAGGTGTAATTTCTTTCCTTATAATTTTAATCTGTCTTGTGTTCTACTCTCTGTAGGAGCAGAATACAAGCTTGCACCATCTAATATTTCACACACACACACACACACACACAATTTAACAAAAACTTTGTGATTCATGGCTACACCTCTTAAATTGATCAACTTTCTATAAATGGCTTTGGACCTTCAATGCAGAAAGCCAGTGTAGCGTAATGGTTTGAGCACTGCTCTGGAGAAAAGGGTTAGAATCCTGGCTTGCCATGTTAACCCACTGGGTGACCTTGGACAAGTCACACACTCTCATCCTTAGAGGATGGCAATGGCAAATCCCCTCTGAAGCAACCTGCCAAGAAAACTTCATAGCAGGATCACCTTAGGGTCACCATAAGTCAGAAATGCCTTGAAGCTACACAACAAGAACAATCTTCAATGCATTAAAAGCACTGGCTGCCTATTAGTTTCTGGGCAAAGTACAAGGTGTTGGTGGTTACCTTTAAAGCCCTACATGGCTTGGGCCCAGAGTACTTGAGGGAACACCTTCTTCCCTATTGTCCGCCATGCACACTAAGGTCCTCTGGAAGAAATCTACTACAGCCAAAAAAATCTAGGTTAACATCAGTTTCCTAGAGGGCCATATCTACTACTGCTCCTAAATTATGGAACAACCTGCCGGAGGAGATCCATCATATCTCCACTCTGACAGCTTTTAAGAAAGCATTCAAGATGGATCTCTTATGGCAGGCCTTTCCAACTTAGTTACCCTCCCCAGATACAGAGGTATTGTCCCCTCATTTGTCTATTCTTCCCCACCTATGTTTCTGCCTTTTTTTTAAAAAAAAATGCTTTTAATGTTTTTAATGTTTTTTATACTATTATTGTTTAATTCTGTTTTAGTATTGGGTATGGGGGGGGCGGTAGGTCTAGGGTTTGATTTTTAACTCTATTGTAATTGATGTATTTTATTGTTGTAACCTGCCCGGATTCTTCGTGATTGGGCGGGCTATAAATAAATCTTTGTTATATTATATTATTATAAAACTCTGTAATTCTTCTCTCAACTTCTGCTTTGGCACTAAGCAACACATTCTCCATGGCCAGAATAAATAAAGTAAATTAGGTAAATTGAAATGGCATCTGATGGAGAATGGATGAGTTGTTGCTCAGGATACTTGAAGTGTTAACATGAGATCAAACAGATTAA
>NW_024820774.1:0-1852 GCF_019175285.1 Sceloporus undulatus | reverse complement strand
CAGCTTCTCAACATCTGTTTTGAATTATGGTGACCAGAAGTAGACACAGTATTCCAAGTAAGGGTCTGACCAAAGCAGAATAGAGTTGCACCATTACTTTCCTTCATCTATAACATAGAATCATAGAGTTGAAAGAAACTAGAAGGGCCATCCAGCCCAATCCCCTGCCATAACACTATACTCGCATTGATGTGTCTTAGGATCACATTGGCCTTTTTAGCTGCTGCATCACATTGTTGACCCAGGTTCAAGTTGTGGTCTACCAGGGCTCCTAGATCCCTTTCACACATAGTTTAATTGTCATAGCAACTTACTGGGAAATCTTGGAATTTGTAGTTTAGTGAGGCACTATTGCTCTCCACTTTCTAAGGCTTCTAAATATCCTAATTTAAACTGTCAATTCTAGGATTTTATATGAAGGAACCATGGAGAGAAATGCTTTTTGGCTCCAAATGCTCCTCTGCCCATCTTCCAGCCTTTTGAGACTCTGGAGAGGCTTCTTGGGTAAAATGCCTCCCTTCGCCCTGCAATGGGTCAGAGACCAGTGGCAAAATGGACACCATTTCCCCAAAGGGATGCTGTCGGCTGTCGAGGGACAAAATATTATTTTGGGAATACAATGTGGGCGTTCCCCTGAGATCCCCTGGGGGCAATGTGACCCCCCCCCCCCGTCGCCAACAGTAGTCCATCCCCGTCCTAGAGATGTTGTAAGCCTGTTTTAAGGCTGCTTTCTGGCATTTGACCTTCACCAAAGTCCCTTTGTTCTGCCTTTCCTATTTGTACATTGATTATCCTGACTTTCTCAACAAATGAGCCTCACATTGTCTCTTTTATGCATCAGGCGCTGTGGGTGCATGTCTATGACAGAGAAGAGATGCCGAAGGTGAAATGTTGAAACAGTGCAGATAGGCAAGAGGGAAGGTTGGAGAGCGGAGGGAGAAAGGGAAGGGGATCAGGCAACTGAGAGCCAGGAAGAGAAGACAGGAGCAAAGCCAGGATCACTTAGCTCTGTGCGGACAGAAGGGACCCCTGGGAAGGGCCAGGAGAGGGGCTTTGAGGATTGGGAGGCAGCTACGAATCTGACAGAGTGAATTTCTGAGAACCAGCTCAAATCCTTCTTTTCAGACATATTTGAGGGTTCCATTTAGCAATTATGAGTAATATCTATGAAGGAAGGAAAGGGGGACACAAAACCTGCTTTTCTCTAATGTTTCTGAGCTTGCTTAGTTCCATGGTTGATTCCAGAGGCTCTTTGTTACCCCAAACATTGGAGTCTAAGGGGGCCACCCCCAAGTGCTATGCTTTTAGGGGAATAAGGTACTTAGCTGAAAGGAGAGATATAGTTTGGTTGGCGCAAGAGCGACCTCGGGATTCATCCCAACTATACCAGGCCTGGAAGCCTACAGAACTCCAAAGGCATTTCAAATAGGATTTTATGTTTTATTTAGGTGAAAAGCAAAATACACATACACACACATAAGCATTCACACACACACACAAGAACTAGATAACAGGTGGAAGTGGTCAAGACCTGTAAGACTTCCATAATGGTAATAGTTTACCTAGGTGGATCTTGATTCCAATTGCTGAGGGTTTGAAATGGAAAGAGAAGTCAGGAGCTCCTGCGACAAATGGGTTTGGCGAGTGCATTGAGTTGCTTAGCCATATAAACCGACTTTCTGTCTGTCTGTAATTTGACTGACGTCAAAGAACAGCCAGTCAGGGCAGATACACACACACACACACACACACTGGAATTGTTGTTTGAGGGCAACAAGGTTTAAATTGCTTTAGAATGTTTCCTGGGGGGGAAGAATAGTCTGAAACCAAATTGAATGCAATAGGAGCTTGG
>NW_024820773.1:0-1852 GCF_019175285.1 Sceloporus undulatus | reverse complement strand
AAAGGTTCTTTAAGTTAAGTTAAACTTATGTCTGGAACAAGACCATTCATATTTGTGTTGGGTATTCCTGGAATGAGTTCCAAGGGAAATCAAGGGATTAAGAGCAGCATATCTAGAAAGTGGTTCTACTCAGTGCCCATGGCCTTTCCAGGAAACAGGGATGTTATTTGGGCAGGTTACATGTGAACGCACAGCTTTACTACCAATATTGCAATTATATGAGGATTTCTTATAAGTGTGAGATTATTTGAGCTGAGAAAAAAAATAGTGGGTTTTCTTTGTAATGTGATGTTGATGTGAATAAGTAACGGTGCAACTTGGAAGACTCAACACACCAAGAGAACAGTCAGCCCATGCTATCTTTATTTTTAAAATGTTGTGTTCTAGGAAGGGAGGCTGGTAATTCCAACATTGTAAGGGTTTGGTTTTTTTTAAGGAAAGAAGTTGCTTAAACACAATATGCTATTAAGATGTGGGGGGTGGTATAAATCACAATAACCTGAATGACCTGGAGGTCTGTCAAAACAAGATTTTGCTGTACTTGTTCCTCAAGACAGAGATAGGTGTGGTATCTTTAAAAGCTAGGACTCAGAAAGCAGCCTTTTGTTTTATAATAGTCTTGGATATATCAGAAGACCCTGTTCCTAAGCTTGTTTAGTTGAACAATGGAAGAAAGGAGGTTGGACTAAGCTATCTCAAGATTTATTAATTTGTAAAAAAAAAATTAAATTGGTTTCCTTTCAAATCATACCTGGAGTAAAAAAAAAACAAGCTGAAAGGCTGGATCAATAAACTGGAGAATTATCAGGATTTAGTTTCAGTTAGATCTTCCAGTTTTTCCCATTGGTATCATCATTGAAAGCAAATCACATAATAGCAAATCCTTTCCTTTGCTCTGTTTCCAAACTATGCCAAGGTCTGTTTTGGATGGCAGATATGTAAGGCTCTGCATTTGTGGCGTGGAAGTAGTAAGTGTTATTTCACACTATTGATGGCCTGCTTTATCAAACCCCAGGAAGAGATTCTTGGGACAGATTTTGGCTTTCTTCCAAAGTGAAAGCTCTTATGTGAAAATATGCTGATTACTGCCAGACTGTGATCCTTATTTATTTATTTATTTATTTATTTAGGTATTTATATATTTTAGGACTCCTTGTGACCTTCAGCCCTAATGGCTCTCAGGGCGGCTTACAATTAATATTTTTAATCAGACAGTTTCATTTACTATAACATTTACTCATAAAGGTATTTGTGCTAGTTATTTGAAAGATACTGCTATAGACTGTGCAAGGGATTCATTAATCTGATTTTTTTGTAGGGATACACACATATTTCTTTTCTTTTATTTAGAGTACAGTATTTATACACCACTCTTCTATGTGTATATACACTGTTCCTCCATATTTGCTAGGGTTAGGGGCACAAGACCTCTGTGAATATGGAAAAAACGCAAAAACAAAACCACAATGTTTTTACCTGAGAGGACACCTCTCTAGGAATCTCTAAGTCCTCCAGCGCAACTCTGCGGTCAACATCTGACAGACACTGACTATAGAACTGCAGTGGAGGAGATACAAAGGCCTAGTGGAATATTCTCTCTAGGAATCTCTAGGTCTTTCAGTGCAACTTAAAGTTGACCATAGAGTTGCACTGGAGGCTCTAGATATTCCTAGAGTGAATATATTAATCAAAGCTGCAAATATCAAAGCTGCAAATATGGAGGGATGAATGTATATACATATGCATGTATTCCAGTTTCAGCAAGTTTTTGAGGATGATCTGGTCATTTCTTCCTTTCTTCTTTCACACTTTGTTAATGAAACCTATCTTTAAGCTATCAAAACAAATGCAT
>NW_024820772.1:0-1852 GCF_019175285.1 Sceloporus undulatus | reverse complement strand
TGTAGGTCGAATTTGTCAGCTGAAAGTTTCTTCTCTTCTCTTCATTTGGAAATGATTAAAAATCAAAATTCTTACTCATAATCGAGAAGTGATCAGAATTTCTTCTCTATAAAATGCTTTCGAAATTTTCGAATTAGACATATTTCTACTAATTTTCGAATATTGGAGAATATTCTTTACATCCCTACCCAGAGGTCCCTGCCAGTATCTGTCATGGTGCATTCAACTAAATAGCTGGCTGCTTCCCTTACTTCCTGACAACACATAAATGACTGTGTAGAAAAGATGCATGACTTATTTGGGCTTTGGAGGGAGAGCAGCAAAGGATGGAGTTATGGAGATGTAACTACATGAGATACATACATTTCCCAGTACAGGATCTTGGCAAACATATGGTGCAAAAGTGTGTGTGTGTGTGGGGGGGGGGTTGACATTCAAACTGTCTACTTTCAAAGTGTTGATATGTGACACTGATGTCCTGAGCAGTATTAGAATATTAGTGGTTTGAGTTGTTGACCCAAAGGAGTCATAATTGGCACTAGGATAAGTGACTGCAAGCCCTGGCTGATATAATGGTTTGCAGCTCATGCTATTTGCCTTTTGGGGCTGCTCAATTAGAAATTTCTTATCCTGGTTGGTACAGAATTCTTGATTCAGGCTTTCTAATTTCTTTGATAAACACAGCTCTTGGCATTCCGTTGATGTTATCAGTTATCAGCACACACAGCAAGTGAGGGGTTTCATACAGAAACACTTATTTCAGGAGGATATCAATGTCTCTCTAACTGTGGAAAGACAGTAAATAGAATCTGGCTCCAGCAACTGTTGTGTATAAAATTAGCATAGATTAAATTCACATCCAAACATGGGGATGATATGTTTATTTATTACACAGGGCTTTTTGTGGATCAGCAACATGTGAAATGAAAAGAACAGAATATTTGAAGGACCTGCCAGCCATTCCATTCCCTTTTTCACTTTTCAAACAAACTGCTTAAGATGCATGAGCGATGTGAACATTTACCAAGGCACTGAGGCATTTTATGAAAGTAAAATGTCTAGAGCTATTAACAACTACAAATCTTTCCAGAAATGCTGCTTTGGACAAAACATATAAAATACAAACACAAAGGTGAAAGGATAAGTATATTGGTGACTGGTGACTTCAGTGTCAATTGAGGGACAAGGTGAATCCAGACTTATAAATAACTATCAAAAGTGAGGGTACTGTCCTCAAAACAGCTGCAGCATCTTTACTAGGTCCTCAGAATTCAGACAAAAATCTGCAATGGGCTTACTGCCCCACAGTCAAGGGCTGCCACTTACTGGGCTAAAAGAAGTGCATGCACACATACAAACACAAATGTAAGGAAAGACAGACCATCCAATAATCATGTTCGATTGGATCAAACTTGGTGCAGGCTTCCATTAATTAGGAGCCCTGGTGGCGCAGTGGTTAAATGCCTGTACTGCAGCCATTTACTCAAAACCACAAGGTTGCGAGTTCAAGACCAGCAAAAGGGCCCAAGCTCGACTCAGGCTTGCATCCTTCCGAGGTCGCTAAAATGAGCACCCAGACTGTTGGGGGCAAATTAGCTTACTTGCTAATTAGCTTACTTGCTGTTCACCGCTATGATCTTTGGAATAGTGGTATATAAATATAAATAAATAAAATTAATTAATTAATGAGGCTTCTCATTAGTAAAACACAGGCATGGTTGGTGAGAACATGAGAGAGAACTTTCCTGGTGGCTGCTTCTATGCTTTCAAATATGTTTATAGCAGGAGAAGGATGAAGGAAATGGGCAACCACTGTTCATCCAGGATGATAAATTGCTGATACATCACAATG
>NW_024820771.1:0-1852 GCF_019175285.1 Sceloporus undulatus | reverse complement strand
TTGGGTCAGAAGGTGGCATTTTGTGTGTAAAAGGTACTTAAGTGATTTTAGAAGGATTTGAAAAACAGTACTAATAGCCGTTTGCACTCACAGTTCTTTGGATCCAAACCAGTATTGCAGGTAGATTTACCTATATATATTTAAATATATATGATATATTAGTTAAATAGAATGAATTATATATAGAAGAAATGGAAGAACTCAGTTGATTTATTTTTATATTTGAAAGAGAGTGTAGAGAGTGCCTGTTATGTTATAACAGCTTGGTAGCAGGCCCTAGGAAAGCCACTCAGCCTGATTTGTTTTTAATCTGAGAGAGTGAAATATTTTTTCATAGACATGTTTTAAAAGCAGAAAATGTGGGAAGGTAAGCTGCTAAGCGCCATTTTCTTTAAAGATAAAGTTCTAGGTTTGTGCAAAATTTTTACACATAAGAAACAAGTTTATCATGTTAGAAAAATTGAATATTATATTTCTTTTAACCATTTAGTTTCTTGGTTCTTTATAGACAGCTGATTTATAAACTCCACATATGGTTGATAAAGATTTTGTATAGATTTAAATGTTTGTCTGTACAACCACTTTGGTATTGTGGACACTTTTTTCATTCATTTCAATGAATATTTACTTACATGCTAAAGTGTTTTCAGAATTAAAACCATGGGGAATCCATGATTGTAAGTATCCACTTGTGTTTACTCACTTGTGTTCTTGTAATACTGTAACCTGTATTGCATTTTGATGAATTCATACTTACTTCTTCAGAATAAAGTCTTCATGCACATTAGATAAGTACATGCTATTTTAAAATCTTTTGGTTAAAAGTTGAATATTTGCCCCCAAAATTGAAGCTGTCTGAGTTGAATTCTTGTGATTTGGCATCTCTTTGCTTTATTTTAGGAAGTATTGTTGGACTGAAGGGCAACTCTGGTCAGAGTGTATATAGTGCCAGCAAAGCAGGATTAGTCGGATTTTCATGCTCTCTTGCCAAAGAAGTAGCAAGAAAGAACATTCGAGTTAACATGGTTGCCCCAGGTTAGTTTTTAGTTCAGTTACTTCTTCACCGAATGTGACTTGGGATTCATTGTATTAATAATAATGTAATGACAGAACATGCACACTCCCAGCTTTTATATACTGAATGCACACTCTTACATTCTGAGTGTAAGACATTGTGGGGATTTCTCCAACATCTCAGATCTCAGTAGTAGATCTATAATTTCTTCAGTTCTTTCATAGACAGAGGGAAAATCTCTTTTTTTTACAGTTTTCAAGTAAATGTACTCTAAAGTTTACCCAGTAACAGTTGAAGCCACCCTTCATTTTGCTGATGTGATTATGACACTGTTCCTCCAACATCTAGTTTTGAACAGTCTGTGAGTATTGAATGGATGTTTATTCTCCATCTCTCTCCTTCCTCTGCCTTTTTTCTGCTCTTATTTGCTAGGTCTTAGATGTGAAACACTGATTCAAAACTGTACCATATGGCCTGAACCCTAATATCAACTAGAATAGACCCATTGAGTTAATGGGATTTACATGTTCATTTGCCTTTCAACAGTTAATTAAGTTAGGATTAACTAAGAAGAGTTAGATCTTTTTTAGAGACAGCTCCTAGAAGAGCCAAATGGAGGTATTATAATCTTGCCAGCCATAGTAGGGGATATTTTCAGTCTTCAGGACTGCATTTTCCAGATGGTTTAACTATTTTTAAAGTGAAAAACTATAACAATAAGAGTAATTATTTTTTTCTGTGCATGCTCACTGTGTAATTGAGCTGAAGAATTTAGGAGGAATCCTAAACCACCAACATCTGAGTTTCTACTTCAAATACAATATTTTTCTTAAATTG
>NW_024820770.1:0-1852 GCF_019175285.1 Sceloporus undulatus | reverse complement strand
GGAAGAGGTGAGGCCCGTCTGGGAAGGGAGAATTGGAAGCCGCCTTTCCCTGAACACCCCACCGCCGGTGACCCAGAGCCGTATCAGGCCTTACCCGTGTTTCTGCCAGGGCCTCGCCTTCGGTGGGATATTAGAGGCAGGTTTGGGCCCCTATCCCGAGCCAACCCTCCCTCCACTCCGGGAGGTAGTGCACCACCGCCAAGCAACCTCGAGGGAGAGCCACAGCCTACCTCTCAAAGTTAAACCCATCCCCGAAGAAAGGAGGAAGATAAAGTTTGTGCTAAGAGCCCGTTGGCTATAGCCTTATTCAAAGTGTAGGCAGTGAAGTAACTGGTCTATTTGGCTTGTGAATCTTTGTTACCACATTAAAGTTGTTGAAAGCATATTTCTTCGTCCCATCTTTATTATGGAGCCCATGGGACCACCCCTCCCGCCAGACGGAACCAGGGGCCCAGTGACACAGTCACTAATGCCCAAATACATCACAAAGGAACATATACTGTTCTTGTCTGCTTTCGTCATTTCCAACTTCTGGCAAATATATAATATGGTTTTCTTGGCAAAATTGGTTCAGAGGGGGTTTACCATTGGCTTCCGGAAAGTGGGACTTCATAAACACTACTTGAAAAATATGCTTAGGTGGACTATTCATAACCTGAATTCCTTTCACCTTCACTATAACGTTCGCCATTCTACATAAGCGATGCTTATAGTGAGTCTGGGGGGGGGGGGCAGAGGGAGTGGAGGGGACACTGGAAACCCAATGCCGCCAGTATCACAAGGCCCGGGCAGTCAGGGCATCTCATTTTGTCCCAGGGCCTCGTGGGATGGGAAGATCAGTGTGTTCCCCCTAAGCCCAACCTTCAACACTCCTGTTCTGTCTCTGTGGACAACATTTCTATTCACCAGTCCAACAAGAACCACAGTCTTGGTTATCTTTTGATTCTTCTCTGTCGTGTATCTCGCAGATCCAGACCACAGACCTTATCTCTCCGCCTCTTCTGCCAAGATCCTGGTCCATGCCCTTGTGGTCTCACGACTTGATTACTGTAATGTTCTCCTGGCTGGGCTTCCTCTTTCTCACCTCCGTCCTTTAATCTCTGTCCAGCATTCAGCTGCACGCATGATCACATCCGCCCACCACTGTGACCACATCTCTCCTGTGCTGGAATCCCTTCACTGGCTCCCCCTCCCTTTCCGCATTCAGTACAAGCTCCTGCTGTTGACATTTAAAGTCCTCCATGGACTGGCCCCTCCTTACTTATCAGACCTTCTGTCTCCTCACCTTCCCACCAGGGCCCTCTGTTCTGGTAGTCAAGGTCTGCTGTCCCAGCCCATAATTTCCTCTGCCCCATCTCGAATTCACCCCTTTTCACTCGCTGCTCCTCACTCCTGGAACCTTCTTCCCCCGCGAGCAAGAGCCATCACTTCTTTAACCAGCTTCAAAACGGAGTTGAAGACCATCCTGTTCAGAGAAGCCTTCCCAGACATTGCATAATTGTCACTTGCTATTTGATGTTCCTTTGTTGCCTGTTTTATTGAATCATTTCCTGTATTGCTATGTCCTCCCTCCAATCCATCTCCCCTGATCCAGGCCTCGGAGGTAGAGAAGAGCTGTTGGCCCTCATCCCCTTCCCCTTCTCCTTTTGTATCGTGTCTTTTTAGATTGTAAGCCTTAGGGCAGGGAAGCGTCCAATTAAAAAGATTGTATGTACAGTGCTGTGTAAATTTACAGTGCTAATAATAATAATAATAATGGACAGATATCCCTGTCAATGAAGGAGATGCCCTCACTGCATTTCACGAACACAACAGCTATGGGTCAGAGGCATCCTTGTGTGATAGGTATCAT
>NW_024820769.1:0-1852 GCF_019175285.1 Sceloporus undulatus | reverse complement strand
GAGTGCGGAGGGAGGCAAGGCTTACGCCTTTTGCGCATGCGCAGTAAGAGGAGCGTTAGAGGGAAAGGAGCGCATGCGCCCTAGGCTCCCCTCGCTTCTTTGTGTGAATCCTTTTCTTTCCTCCTCTTCGACCTGCAATCATGGCCCAAAACGCACTGGAGAAATAATCCAGTTTGAGACCGCTTTCACTGCCCTGGCTTAATGCTAGGGAATCATGGGAACTGTAGTTTTGTGAGACATTGAGCCTTTTCTGTCAGAGAGAGCTCTGATGCCAAAATAAACTACAACTCCCAGGATTCCCTAGCACTGAGCCAGGGCAGTGAAAGCTGTCTCAAACTGGATTATTTCTGCAGTATGTTTGGGACATTTATCTTGCTGGGTGCCTGTAAGACAACTGACTTGGGTCAAACCTCTGGGAGCTTCTTGGAGGCCTTGCCATTCAACAACAGAATCATAGAATTGGAACTTGGAAGAGATCCCAAGAAGGGCCTTGTTCCAATCCAACCCCCTTCTTCTGCCATGCAGGAACTCTCAATCAAAACATCCCCATTGACAGATGGCCATCAAGCCTCTGCTTAAAGACCTCCAAGGAGGGAGACTCCACCATAATCTCTGAGGAAGGAGTGTGTTCCACTGTCAAGCAGCCATTACTCTCAGGAAGATCCTCCAAATGTTGAGCTGGAATCTGTGTCCCAGTAGCTAACATCCATTGCTCCACTGGGTCCTGTTCTCTGAAGCAGCAGAAAACAAGCTTGCTCCCTCCTCAATATGACATCCCTTCAAATATTTAAACAAGGCTATCATATCACTTCTTAACCTTCTCTTCTCCAGGCTAAACATCCCCAGCTCCCTAAGTCTTTCCTCATAGGACTTCAGGGTTTCCAGACCCTTCACCATTTTAGTCTCCCTCCTTTGGATACACGGCTCCAGTTTCTCAATGTCTTTTTGAATTGTGGTGTCCAGAACTGGACACAATATTCCAGGTGGGGCCTGATCAGAGCAGAATACAGTGGGACTATTACTTCCCTTGATCTAGACACTATACTTCTATTTGTTATCAAGTCTGGAATTTTATAAAAATACCCCCAAAATCCCTATCCCAAAATGCATCTGTGGAGGTAATCAGGTGGCCCTTTTTCCCTGGCATCACTTGATCATAGAGGCCTCTAAGCAAGTCCTGCATCTATAGGGTGAAGTATGTCTCCTTATGACCCTAATGAAAGGCAGTATGGGAGCTGCCCCTTGGCTGCCATGATCTGAAAGCAGAGAGACCATGTAGGCAGCAGGCCTCAGCTAGGAGTTGCATAAAGGCAGATTCCTTCACACCTATGAGACAGATTTATGACTGGGAGATATTTCACAGATCCGGCAACAATCGTTTTCGCATGGCAGAGGATGCCTATGGATCAAGTGATGTGTGGATTTGGTTTTGCTTTGATGTAGGACAACAGCCTCCACTGACTATGTGACTAGCAACCTATTTAAAGTCCAGTTTTTCCTTTGTTCCTGACACTCTGTCAGTCTGCTTCTCCTGGCATGGTTCCATACACCCCTTTCCCCATTTCCCTTCATAATGTTGCTGCATCTACCTTGATTCTGAGGAAACCATCCCAGGCAAGTATTTCCATTAGAAGGCCTTGTGTTCTCTTTCCATTTTTCCTCCCTTTCTTCTATTAGCCTTGAGTGACTGCATGAGTGAATGTATGTGTGTGAGTGTGTCCCCCTGTGCATCAATAAACTAGATTAAAATTCAAAGACTTTGCCTTTGTGTCAGTTCCTGGAAGTTCTGGTCCACTGGTAGACAGGCTGGGATTCGATCCGAAAAGGGTACTTGTAAGGAGCCCTATATTGG
>NW_024820768.1:0-1852 GCF_019175285.1 Sceloporus undulatus | reverse complement strand
GCTTAATTGTTTTTAGAAAAGCTGCCAGAATCCCAGATGGGAGGACACTGCGCAGGAACAGGCCATCCAATTAATTAGCTTTATTGGTTAATGGGGACGGGTTAATTGATATGGTTATAAAAGTGATATGTTTATACTTTCTTTCATTCCTGAAAAAAAAGTCACTTCTATTGCATGTATCTTCTTCAATACAAGCTATTTCTTTTTCAAAGTACTGCCTTTTGTGTTTCAAGAGGGGCTGCGATTAGGACCCTGACAGATATCTCTCTCCCCTTCCATTCACCCTGCTATCCCAAAAGGGCTGGAGAGCATACCAAACCAGCCACAGAACCTTTTTCTGCTCTTGTGTAATGCCAGGTTAGGCAAAAATAAAACGCACATAGTCCATGATCTTCTTCTGGATGAAGAGGCTGACCTGGCTTGTTTCACAGAGACCTGGCTTGGTGATGATAGCTCAGCCACCTGGGATCGGGCCTTACCAGCCGGGTTCTCCGTCAGTGAGCAGGTAAAGGGACGTCGCTTTGGTCCATGAAGACAATCTTGCTTTGGCCAGGATACCTATCCGTAAGATGGACGACATCAAATGTATTTGCCTCAGCTTAAATACTAGGGAAAGTCTGGGGATTCTGTTGGTTTAATTTCCACCCGTTGCTTAACTTAAATACTCTCTGGAAAAGATAACATCAGAATTAACACAAACCAGGGAAAGAGTGACATTCCTGGAAGAAGAAAATAAAAAAAAAAAAATTGGGAAAAGAGATAGAGAGATTATCAAAAGAACATACTGAAGATACAGCAGAAAGAATTAAATTAGAGATTTAAGATTAAAGATTTACAGAGCGATGTCTTAGCATAAGAGATCTTCCCGAACAGAAGGACGAAGATCTATATAAAAGAATAATACCGGCCTTGGCTGAATTTATGGACCTAGATAATGAAACTTTTCTCCTTGAGGTGGACAAGATGTTTAGAGTAAGCTCCTGAGTCTCAAAACAGGAGAGACTGCCCAGAGATATTGTGATTTATTTTGTTAGGACTCAAATGAAAGAAGCAATTCTACAACAACACTTTCATACAAGATTCAGAATCTCTGGGAAAGTGTTAAGGAAGAGGAAGGAATATGGACCACTGACTAAGGTTTTGCTCAGCAATGGAATCCACTACAAATGGGAACTCAGGGCCTATCTTTTAAATTCAAGCGAAAAATCAACTCGGTACAAAAAGCAAGACATTTTCTACATGAGAATGAAAAAGAATGTAATAAAGGGGACAGTCAGAAAGAAGAAAGAAACAACCCCAGAAAAGGAGAAGAGAATAAGGATGAAGAGAGCTTAGCAGAAGAAACAGAAGAAGGAGAACTGTTTAGGAAACCAGATCCAAACACAAGAGAGGACGATATAGATGGAGAATATGAGGATGAAACGGGAAAAGACGGCCATCCTATCATCGAATGTTAAAGGAATCAACAGCCCAAAAAATGAGGTAAACTTTTCCATTATTGAGGGAAACAGAGACTTGATGTCATTTGCCTTCAGGAAACCCATATAAAGAAAGAGGATATAAGATTGCTGAAAAACGCCAAATTGGGGAAAGAATACATAGCAGCCTCAAAAAAGAGGAAGAAAGGTGTAGTGATTTATGTAAAGGATAAATGAGAATCTAAAGAGGTATTCTCAGACCCCAAAGGATACTTGGTTGGTGTAGAAGTTACTTTACAAGACCAAAGGATCCTAATTGTGGGAGTTTATGGACCCTTAGGAAATAAAGGCCTGTGTTTTGAACAATTGAAAAAACAAATGCCAGATCGTTTGTGCGATAGGCCCTTAATGATGGGAGATTGAAATGGGGTGAT
>NW_024820767.1:0-1852 GCF_019175285.1 Sceloporus undulatus | reverse complement strand
TATCCACAATTGTCAATGTTAAACTTTTGCTGTTTGGTACAATCTGTTGTATATTGTTTTGTATGGAAATTTTATGAGTATTGTAATATTACTTTGATTTCTGCAATGGCCATTGGCCAAAAGCAATAAAGAGATAACTATTAAGAAAGTAGAATAACTATTTACTAGGAATGACTAGTGTGTATTGTAAACAATGTTATTACCAGTGTTTTATTTGTGTGTTATAAATATGTTTAAAAAAGACTGAAAAAGAAACCAATGGGTGACCTTGGGCAAGTCACACTCTCTCAGCCTCAGAGGATGGTAAATAAATTTATTACTATTACTATTATTATTAAATCATCTCTGAGGAAACTTAAAAGGTCTTAGGGTCACCATAAGTTAAAAAAAATGATTTGGAAACACACAACATTAAAGAGAAACAACTTTATTTCATTGGCCATAAGCTCTAAACTGGCAGCAGAACTTCCCCCCAGACATCCTGAAGGGTGCCACTTGTGATTTGTTTTCAAACTGACAAAAGGGCAGCCATTTTTTCCCTCCGCCCTTGGATCCACCAATCAGCTCTTTTATCCAATCACGAACGGTTTCTAAAACAAAACAAAGTCCTGCGAGTGAGAAGCGAGCCGTGGTTGGCTGTCCCTTTGGCCAATCAGGAGGCGCGCTCTCATAGTTTAAATTTTGGCGGCTGCAGCAATAGCTGCGGTGTTTCTTTGGTTGTTTCTTCTTCTCCTTGGCGGCAGAGATGGCGAAGCCTCTCAGGGAAAGGTAAGCCCAGGCTCCAGAGAAGGGAAGGCTATGCCCAGTTCAGGCAGGTCTCTCTGCTTTGCTTCAGAGGAAGGGGCTGTCAAAGCCACCTCTCCTGAGGATGCCTTGCTGCCTTGAGTCCCTGTATTGGAAGAAGGGCAGGATATGTTGATGATGATGATGATGATGATGATAATAATATAGGGACCTGCCTTGAGTCCCTGTATTGGAAGAAGGGCAGGATATAAGTTAATAATAATTAGCTTGCCTCTTTGTGTGTCTGTGTTCCATCCCTGTTCTCTTTTAGGCAGCAAACACACATACAAAGGCAAGGTATTATTATTATTATTATTATTATTATTATTATTATTATTATTATTATTATTTTCCTCCATTCTCCCAATTTAGGGAGATGCCTTGACTCCCTATATTGGAAGAAAGGTGGAATATAAGATAATAATATCTTTGTGTGTCTGCATGCACACCTATGTGCCATCCCTGCTCTCCTTTAGGTGGCACTCACACAGGCAACACATACAGAGGGAATGCATTATTATTATTATCATCTTATTTCTCATCTTTCTCCCAATTTGGGGACCTGCCTTGGGTCCCTATCTTGGCAGAAAGGCAGGAAATAATAATAATAATAATAATAATAATAATAATAATAATAATAATAATAATAATAATAATGGCACCTTGCCTCTGTCTATGTGCCATTCTTGCTCTCCTTTAGGTGGCATACACACAGGCAAGGTATTATTATTATCATTATATCTCATTTCTCACCTTTCTCCTAATTTAGGGAGCTGCCTTGAGTCTCTCTATTGACAGAAAGGCAGGATATAAGTTAATAATAATAGTAATACCTTGCCTCTGTTTGTGTGTTTATGCATATGTGCCATCCCTGCTTTCCTTTAGGTGGCACACACACACAAAACACAACTCACAGGCAAGGCATTATTAACTTATTTCCTTTTCTCCCAATATAGGGAGCTACCTTGAGCCCCTATATTGGAAGAAAGGACGGATATAAGTATATAATAATAACAATAATAACATCCTGCTTGTCTGTGTGTTTCTGTGCATATGTGCCATCCCTGCT
>NW_024820766.1:0-1852 GCF_019175285.1 Sceloporus undulatus | reverse complement strand
AAGTTGATGGCATTCAGAGAGGAGAGCTGGTAAACATTTGTTTTATATTGTAACTCAAGATAAAGAACCTCCAAGGACTTGGAGGAAATCAACTGTGTGTGAGTTACATCTAAGTGCTGAAAGTTGTTAATACATATCTGGAGATTTGCTTCTGTACTGTGCTATGTTATTGTTCAGCTCTGGGCGTGTTGCCTTCAGACTGTGCTATACAGTGTCTTGTGAATGGGACTGGAATTCAGAGCCAAGAAGGATCTAAGAGCCAGTGTGACAATCCTGTTTGGCTGAAGTATTTCCACCAAGGACCCATTGCATTTATTTCAGTTCCAGACAATCCTTTTCTCACCCATGAAACATCCTAAAGCAATTTAAACCTTTCCGAATGCTCTGTTTCTGCCCCTAGGCGACAATTTCAGTATAACTATCAGCTCCAACTGGCTGTTCTTCAGCGTCAGTCCAGTTGCAGACAGACACTCCGTTGGTTTACATTGCTATACACCTCACTAGACTTGCCAGCCCCACTTGCTATAGCAGTTACTGACTTCTCTCCCCTTTCAGCGCTTTCTAAATAAAGGTTAATAATAATAATAATAATAATAATGATAACAACAACAACAACATCTAGGTCAGACCATATAACACCAGTATCTCTACATTGGCTGCCAATTAGATTCTGGGCGCAATACGGCTTGGGCCCGAGCTACTTGAGGGAATGCCTCTCCCTACACAATCCGCCCCACACTCTCAGAACATCTGAGAAGAATCTATTAGATTACCCAAAGGTCAGGCTAAGAACAACTTCCCACAGAGCGTGTATAGCCTGGGCCCCCACGTTATGGAACAACTTGCCGGAGGAGATCCGTCTTAACACCACCTTGGATGCTTTCAAGAAAGCACTTAAGATGGATCCCTTCTGGCAGGCTTACCCACCCGACCTCTTGTAAAGAACTTAAGGAAAAATCCCACTTCTGATCACAACTGTGCATTTTAAATGATGTTTTTATTTGTCCCAAACTGAGTTTTAAGCGTTTTGTTGTTTTACTGTGTGTAAATTGGATGCTATTGTTGTTTTGTGGCTATTTTACGGTTGTAATACCGCCTCGCTCCATTGAGAGAGGTGGCTAAATACAAATAAAACCTATTATTATTATGATTATGATTATGATGATTATGATGATGATGATTATTATTATTATTATTATCAGTATAATCTGTCAGGTTGGTGGCTGCCTCCCAATCCCCAAGGCCCCTCTCCTGGCCCTTCCCAGAGCTCCCTTTCTCTCTGCACAGAGCTAGGAAATCCTGGCATTGCTCCTGCCTTCCCCTCCTGGCTCCCATAGGCCTAGAATCATAGAGATGGAAGAGACTACAAGGGCCATCCAGTCCAACCCCATTTTGCCATGTAGGAATCAAAGCATCCCTGACAGATGGCCATCCAGCCTCTGTTTGAAGACCTCTAAGAAAGGAGACTCTACCAAAATCTCAGAGGGAGTTTGTTCCATTGTCAAACAGACCTTACTGTCAGGAAGTTCCTTCTAATGTTGAAGTGGAATCTCTTTTACTGCAGTTTGCATCCGTTGTTCCGTGTTCTAGTCTCTGGAGCAGCAGAAAACAAGCTTGACATTCCTTCAAATATTTAAACAGGGCTATCCTATAACCTCTTAACCTTCTCTTCTCCAGGCTAAACATCCCTAGTTACCCAAGTCATTTCTCATAGTTTCCAAATCCTGGACCATTTTAGTCGCCCTCCTTTGGACATGCTCCAGTTTCTCCACATCCTTTTTGAATTGTGGTGCCCAGAACTGGATACAATATTCCAGGTGAGGCCTGACCAAAGCAGAATACCATGGCACTA
>NW_024820765.1:1163-1852 GCF_019175285.1 Sceloporus undulatus | reverse complement strand
CTGTGGATACCAGCATGAGAAAGAGGATGGCCATTCAATCTTTCTTTGGCTTCTTTGGCCATTCTTACAGTGGCGACTCATGAGTAACAGAGCAGCAGTTCTGCCCATCCTTCAGGCAGAGCCAAAAACTGAGGTTTTTTTCCCTTGCTCAAGATTTTGAGGATGCTGCTGCTATTAATAGAGAAATCCACTTTCTATTTTATTTTTATTCATCGCACAAAAACTCCATCACACAAAAAATCTTACAATCATACATCCACGTAACTAGGATTGCCACAAGTCAGGACCTCCAAACCGGGACAAATGTAGGACAAATGTAGGACAAATGCAGGGCAACATTTTCAAATGTGGGGCATATTTTTAAAAAATGGAGGACACACGAAAAAATTTGATTATTTTTAAAATATGTTAATATAAAATGCATGTTTCTTAGGCATGCTCAAAATGGAGGACATTTTGGCATTATTCCTAGGCAGACGGCAGAAATGTACTTCCCTTTCTGGCCAAACCACCCCCCTCCTCATTTGAAAACACACGACAGCACATTTGGGCATTTCACATGGCTTTACTTAACATGGCCTCTTGCATATTTCAGAGGCTTATTCCATAACCAAACCCTTTGGGTTTAACACTGAACATGGGTTAACATGGCTATGCATATCGAACATGTCAAGGTGGTTAAACAAAAA
>NW_024820765.1:0-1063 GCF_019175285.1 Sceloporus undulatus | reverse complement strand
ACACACACGACAGCACATTTGGGCATTTCACATGGCTTTACTTAACATGGCCTCTTGCATATTTCAGAGGCTTATTCCATAACCAAACCCTTTGGGTTTAACACTGAACATGGGTTAACATGGCTATGCATATCGAACATGTCAAGGTGGTTAAACAAAAAGTGGATTTGCCCTTGGTTTCATAGAATCATAGAATCATAGAGTTGGAAGAGACCGCAAGGGCCATCCAGTCCAACCCCCTGGTGTCTTGCACCAACTATACTTCTCAGAAGTGTGTACTGTGAAGAATCCTGGGGGTGGGGCCAAACCGGGGTGGGACTGTGTGGACCCGCCCCAAACCAGGAAAGTCCCGCACCCAGGCGGGATATGGCAAGCCTACACGTAACCAATGACTCACAAACATAACTGGCTAACTGAAAAACGAACACTTCCCTCCTTTCTCTCTTTTCCACTTAAAATACATCTATCATAAACATATTGACTTTCTGTCAACCTAGCCTAGCTATACGTTCTATCTTGTGTTCAGTATCACTGTATAGTTCTACCTTATTTCTACAACAATGCAATAGATAATGCAAATAACCAAGTATTTTATTTACTATATCTTCTAAGCTCCCTTTGTCTAGTAAACCTTGGTATCATACTTTGTATTTCATTTTATTTTCTATAATGTTTAATTAACAAATTGTAAGCCACTCTGGTAGCCTTTTGGCTGAAAAGCGGGGTATAAATACGTATATTATTATTATTATTATTATTATTATTAAGTCAAACAAACACATATATCTTTAATCCAGTCTAATTTTTCTCATCTTATTTCCAATAAAGAATTATTTTTATGATGAGACATTTCTTAGATATCTTTTCCAAAAGACTCAAGGCTCGAAATCCAATGGTTAGTTCCTAATAGAGTAGACCAATTTAATCAATGAGATTTACATAAATGTTGATTTACAGTTTAGCAATAAGTGAGTCAATTCTAGCTGGGTCATAAGGTCACAGTGATACTGAAAGGCAGCATTTAAACAAAGTTATCAATATTTGTAAATTAATCATGTAAAAT
>NW_024820764.1:0-1852 GCF_019175285.1 Sceloporus undulatus | reverse complement strand
ACCCACAAGAAATAAAAAACTACAGACCAATTTCATTGTTAAATGTAAACTACAAAATCTTTACGGCAATATTAGCTAACAGATTTAAAAAATTTTTGAGAAATTGGATAGGTGAAGAACAAAATGTTTTTTTACCCTAAAGTTATTTGAGAAAAAATACAAGAATGATGATTGATATAATTGAACACTACAAAGACAAAAAAGATAAGGGATTAGCCATTATACTGATAGACATGGAAAATGCATTTGACAAGGTGAATTGAAATACAATATTTGAAATCTTGAAGAAAGCAGGAATTAAAACTAGATTTATAAATCGGATAAAAGCTATTTACAAAAACCAAGAAGCATGCCTAATCATAAATGGGGGGAAAACAAAACCAGTAAACATCAAACAAGGTACTAGACAAGGTTGTCCTTTGCCCCCCTTATTATTTATTATGGTTATTGAAATACTAATCAAGAAAATTAACCAAAATAAAAAAAATACAAGGAATTGATAATAAAGAAATGGAAATTAAAACATTGGCTTTTGCAGACGATTTGGTTCTTTTCCTGGAAAACCCCTTAGTAAGTATTAAAGAAGTAAAAAGTGAATTAAAATAATTTGAGAAAATATCAGGGTTGAAAATAAATGAAAGTAAAACAAATATGCTAATTAAAAATTTAAATAAATCTGAAGAAAACGAACTAATAAAAATATTAGGATATAAAATAACTAAAAAAGTAAGATATCTAGGAATCGATATTACAACAAATAATGCTGACCTATTTAACAATAATTATACAGTGGAACCTTATTATACGTGCGGGATCTGTTCCGGATCCCTCCGCGTATAATAAGTTCCGCCTATGCTCAAGCCCCATTGTTTCCAATGGGGCTCGTGCATGGCGGTGTGGCGGCGTGGCAACGTGCAGGGCGCAACGGGTGCGCATGCCCATTCAATTGAATGGGACGCGCCGTCCCTTCCGCCCCACGCGCGCCGACGGCTTTGAGCGCCTATGCTCAAAGCCGCCTATAAAAAGGCAGCGTATGGCGAGGCACGACTGTAGTAAATTATGGAGTCAGAGTAAAAGGGATTTCGAAAATTGGAAATCTTTAAAACTATCTCTAATATTGAGTTGCAACAATGGGAATATACTTGGAATAAAAGGTTAAAATATACACGATGCCAAAATATAAAGGAAAATTACTACAAGATGTTTTATAGGTGGTATATGACCCCGTATAAATTGGCTAAAATATATGGTGTAAGGAATGAATGCTGGAAATGCTTAAAAGAAAAAGGAACTTTCTTCCATAGCTGGTGGTCATGCGTAAAGGTTAAAAATATTGGCAAGAAACACATAAGATAATTTGTAATATATTGGAAATAAAAATGGAATTCAAGTCAGAAATTTACCTGTTAAATATAATAGATGACAATTTGGAGAAAAAAACACGGTAGAATAATTTTTCTTTTAATCAGTGCAGCAAGATTAACATTAGCCCATAAGTGGAAGGAGGAAATCATTCCAGATATAAAGGATTGGATTGAAAAGATTTATTAATTGGCAGAAATGGACAAACTGACACGACTATTGAAGGATGAAAATCTAGAAGATGTTTACAGAGACTGGGAGAATGTGTTAATATATATATACAACAAGGAAGAAACGACTTATTTACCAGAAGGGTTTAAAGATTAAGATATATGAATGAATTATACAAATATTGAATGTTTACTTTAATATAGCTATGTTCATATATAGTTATATGAGTATTGTAACAATTTCTATAACCTTACATAAATAAATAAATAAATAAATATTAGAGTAGATAGCCAAAGACATTTTACAAAGTGGGTTTTTT
>NW_024820763.1:0-1852 GCF_019175285.1 Sceloporus undulatus | reverse complement strand
GATAGATAGATAGATAGATAGATAGATAGATAGATAGATAGATAGATACGGATATGTGTTGTGGGGGGAATCTGTGTGGAGATGGAGGTGAAGGGAAAAGGCCCAGAGACACAACACTGCTACTGTGTAAATAACCACATGAAATACAGCTCTTTGTGTGGATCAGCTGCTGCTTACAATTTCATCAATGCTCAGCTTTCATGACCTAAGAGGCAAAAATAAAAGTAACCTTTCTAGACCATAGTAAAACTGAATGTATTGGTAATTCACTTTCCACATAGCTCTGTTACAAATCTGGGTGTCCAGAGGTTCAGCTGTATAGGCTATATTTCTCTCTCTTTTTCTGCTCCTCTTTAAAGGTAGGAGGGGGTTTTGTAGAGGCAAAACATTTCATGTCATCTTTACAGATTTCTTCCAGCTTCTCTGGGACAGGGAGACATGCCATAGGTATCTCATGGTAGAAATGTGTGGAGAATATTGGGAGGAAAATCCTGAAGTCAATAACTTTGGCAAGTAATTCTAGTCTTGGGTTAATGTGGAAAGAGAGAAGAAAGAGGGAGGGAATTGCCCACTGGATGTACTGTACCTCCAAGGGAATAAGTGAATTAAAAATTAAATAATATTAATTATTTAAATTATTAATAGCAGTGAAGGATTTCATGCACCCTTTGCATAATATTATATATAGCAAAGTTTAGTTCATTACATTGCTCGCTAACTACTAGTCGTATAATAATAATTAATTCATACATAGTTTTTTTAAAAGCATGCGTGTGTGCAGGGAGGGATGTTCTTTATACATATATGATTATTTACTTTAAATAACTTCTGAAAGGGGGGGGGAGGAAATGAACAATTGCTATTCATCGGAGTAACGGTCTTTCTTATCGGTAATTAAAATAGCTTAGTTTTTTCCCATCACATGGAAGTCTTGCTGGCAAATCTGAAGTTGACTTGGGTCTGAGATGGGGAAGCCAAATAGAGAGTCCAAGATTCTCTTGATGTTATTGGACTCCTATCAGCCCTAGCTCACATGGCCAGTGGTCACAGATGATGGTTTTTTAGTTCCCAGACATCTTGAGGGTAGCAACTACCTTATCATTAGCCTATGTCAACTTTTGTGTACCTCTAATGGATGCTGTATCCACTGAACATTGCAACCTCAGGGATTCAGGGGCTGAACAGCACCTGATCGGGACCGCAGCAACTACATGCTGTGGCCCCAATCTGGTCTTTCCACAGTGCAAAAAGGAGTCACAAAAGGGGACCATAGCTGCCAATGCCAGAGCTTTTCAGTCCTCCTTTGGCACTGCATCATCTGGACACAGCACCAGAGGAGTGCCATGATGCCGCCTGCTGTGAGGTGGGGCACACAGCACCACACTGGCATGGGAGTGGAATCGAAGCATGTGTTGTGCAGATGCCATGCCCCCACTCCACCCTGATTTTGACCTTTATCGCTGGTCTGTCAAGGTTGTCAGTGAGCTATGAAGGACTCTCACAACTGTATGCAAGAACCAAAGGGGCAGAATTCAAACATTCCAGAGATGAAAATGATACTAATGGTAATAAGAGTTCACACCACTATAATCTTTCTGTCTGGGGTTGCAAGTCCAATATGTAGTTATGGGTGGGCAAGTGATGTTGGTGGTTGCCCCATATGTATTAAAACAGATCAATATCTGCAGAGGGGAGGTTGGGGTGTAAGTCAAGATGTTCTTTCTTATATTTGTTTGTGAGTATTTGTGCCCTTGGGGTCAGCAAGTAGCTGAAACTCTACCACACATTTTGTTCTCATGTGTTTTTATAACCAGTGCCATAACCAGCTGCATGTTCTCTTATTGAGATGCAA
>NW_024820762.1:0-1852 GCF_019175285.1 Sceloporus undulatus | reverse complement strand
ATGTGCAAAAATACTTTGATTGACAGGTGGCATCATATCCTGTGAAACTGCCATAGAGTCTTGAGTCAGAGCCCAAGGCATGATGCAAGCAAACTGCAGAGGATGCATTATGCTGTTTGGCTCCAGGAGATGAGTCACAATCAATACAGTACACAGCTCACATGCGGATTGGTGTGGATTGGAGTTGTGTGAGGAAGAGATGGTGAAGTTGATGGAAGTCAGAGAGGAGAGTTTCAAATATTTGTATTCTTTTGCAACTCAAGATAGAGAACCTCCATGGATTTCAATGAAACCAATGTGTTTCTGATTTATTTTTAAGTGAAAAGTGGCCAGTGAATTGCCAATATCTGGATATTTGTTTCCATACTCTGCTTTGTTATTCTTGAGCTGCATCTAGGAGTGTGACCCTTAGATTGCGCTGTATATTGGCTTGGGAACGCGATTGGAATTCAGAGCCAATAAGGACCAAGAGCCAGTGTGCTAATCCTTTTTGTCTGAGATATTTCCACCCAACACCCAGTGAATTTAATTTAGTTTCAAACCATTCTCCCCCAGGAATCTTTCTAAAATGATATAAACCTTTTTGAACACTCAGTTTCTGACCCCAAGAAACAATTACAGTATAAATATCTGCCCTGACTGACTGTTCTTCGACGTCAGTCCAATTACAGACAGACAGACTGTCGGTTTACATTGCTAAACACCTCACTACACACACCAGCCCCACTTGCCATAGAAGTTACTGACTTCTCTCACCATTCTTAACCCTCCACAATTGTAATCAAGTTCCACCTAGGTAAAGTTTTACCATTAGCAAAGCCTCACCACTATTCACCACTCCAACATTTCTTACTAGTTCTTGTGTGTGTGAACACCTATATCTGTATATGTGTGTATATTGCTTTTCCCCTAAATAAAACATAAAAACCTATTTCAAATGCATTTGGAGTTCTCTGTGCTTCCAGGACTGGTATAGTTGAGCTGAATCCCAAGGTTGCTCTTGCCCCAAACAAACTAGATGTCTGCTTTCAGCAAAGTACCACATTCCCCGAAAAGCATAGCACTTGGGAGTATCCTCCCCAGACTCCAGCATTTTGGGTAACAAAGGGCCTCTGGAATCAACCAAGGAACTAAGCAAGTTCAGGTAGGAAAAGAAACATTAGAGGAAAAGCAGGTTTGTGTCCCCTTTTCCTCCCTTCATAGATATTACTCATAATTGCTAAATGGAACCGCTAAATATGTCTACAAACAAGGTTTTGAGCCAATTCTCAGAAGTTCTCTCAAACCAGTTCTTAAAATCTGTCAGGTTCATGGCTGCCTCCCAATCCCCAAGGCTCCTCTCTGTTGGTGTTTCTCCAATAGTGCCTCACTGAACTACAAATTCAAATATTCTACAGGATGTTGCTATCACAATTAAACTGCGCTTGAAAGGGATCTAGGACTCCTAAAGGCCAATGTGATTCTAGGCTGCATCAATACGAGTATAGTTTCTAGATCAAGGGAAGTAATAGTGTCACTCTATTCTGCTTTGGTCAGGCCTCACTTGGAATAATCCTCACTTGGAATAATTCTGGGCGCCACAATTCAGTTAGAATATGCCCAGAGGAGAGCACCCAAAATGGTGAAGGATCTGGAAACCATCAAGCCCTATGAGGAGCAGCTTAGAGAGCTGGGTATGTTTACCCTGGAGAAAAGAAAGATAAGAGTGGATATGATATCCATGTTTAAATATCGGAAAGGGTCATCATATTGAGGCTGGTGCAAGCTTGCTTTCTGCTACTACAGAAAAAAGGAGACACCACAATGGATGCAAACCACAGGGAAAGAGGTTCCACCTAAACATTAGGAGGAA
>NW_024820761.1:0-1852 GCF_019175285.1 Sceloporus undulatus | reverse complement strand
AAACTTTTATTTTTATCCTGCTTTTCTGTGATGAGACAATCAAAGCGGCTCACAATACATTAAAATATCCACATTCAATATTATATCTTAGATTCCCCCCATAAAACAGAATTAAACATAATACAATTAAAATTAGAGATTAAAATATCTATTAATAACAAGAAAAAGCATAACAATAAAAATATAACAAGGGCTGAGTGGTGGACTAACATATGATGTGAGGGGCAATCGTTCTGTAGCTGGGCACTTCTATTCAGGAAAGGCCTGCCGGAACATACACTTAAACAAAACCTTTAAACAAAACCTGGAATACATCTTACAATTTTCATCTTAACAGCTAAAACAACCATCCTTCATTTTTTAAAAATGTCTCTGAGTAATGATGGAAATCTGTTTCTTTTATTGATTTTAGATAGTTCTTGGCAACCCTATAAACACGTTCTTTTTGTACTTTACAAGATAAAAATAGAAGAGTTTATAATAATCACAATAAAATATTTCAAAAACTTCAATAGGGTAACAAAAAAGTTCAAGAACAGAAGAAAACAGTTCCACAGCATTAAATCTATCGTTGTTGTTGTTGTTGTTGTTGTTGTTGTGTGCCCCTATCAAGGGATATTCCAGGCAGAAACAATGCTAATGTATTAAAAGGTCCAGCAAAATTAAAAAATATTTGTTTTCATTGGAAAGACACTAAAATAAACAACAAAGAACACTCTTTTGGGGACAGTATTCAATTGCTGTGGGTCCATCAATCCTTTTCAGTTTGCCAACCTGCTTATTTCTCCTCTTTGGGCCTCCCTTGAGCTTTGAGATATATTTTGCTTCCATCTTTGAGCTGTAATATGGAAAAGGAGATGCTTTCTGAAAGAAAAAAAAATCAAGTGGTACAAGAGAGAAAATGTATGACAGTAGCATAAAATTAATGCAAGCAAGAAAATTAGGACGGCGAAGAGATAAAAGATTCTTTAATCAATTAATAGTATGGTTTTAACTGGTTTGCAATATGTAAATTTTAAATTATTAAACCTCAGTGAGGCTACCTTTTTGAAGATTCTGAAGGATGGTGAAAATTCCTCTTCAGCAAGAGATTAAATAAAAGCTACCACTCACTGTTAGAAGGAAATAGTATATCTTATTTCCTTTCTCATCAAATCTAAGAATATGGAATATTTCCAATTATAATAAAATACCAGAGCCAAAAGTGGCTTCAGAAATATATAAGTTCAAGGCTTCTCAGTACTGTGAAAGTGTCAGGTTTAAAAGGCACGTTGACTGATTTTCTTCTGATTTTCTTTTAAGCAATGTCACTCTTCGATGCCTGGGGTTCTCTGTTGTAGGTGGAAAGCCATGGTCCCTTCTCATCACATATGTCCTCTTTCAAGGATTTCAGGAGTCAACCAAGATGCAAGGACCCCTGTGGAAGCAGGATACATTTCTATGTATAAATAGGGCAGGGTTTTCACTATTTCCCCTTCTGCTTGAAATTCTTTACACAAAAGAGAATCCTGTTTTTTTTTGGGGGGGGGGTTTACACCCCACCAGGAGTAGTTTTGCAGTGAAAGTGAGGGTTAAGTGTTAATCCTTGGTCTCAGATACATACCGTATTTTCCGGTGTATAAGACGACTGGGTGTATAAGACGATCCCCAACTTTTCCAGTTAAAATATAGAGTTTGGGATATACTTGCCGTATAAGACCACCCCTCTTCCAATGCACGTCAAATAAAATTTTTAAAAAAACCACTGCATTTACCCCAACTCATTCTCTAATCTTGGCTTGCTTGCTTATCTCTCTCTCTCTCTCTCTCTCTCCCTCCCTCTCTCTCTCTCTCCCCCCTCTCTCTATTTCTC
>NW_024820760.1:0-1852 GCF_019175285.1 Sceloporus undulatus | reverse complement strand
ACACAGTTACAAAGATATTCATTTCAGGCAAGCTATTAGATAAACATAACAAAAACCTAGACGTACTGACTAACACTGTTCCTGAGCTACTCACACAATGATGGGATTCGTAGTCCTTGTGCAGTTCTTGGAATCAGGGAGTTGGCTCCTTGCCAACTCTACCTGCATTCCAGAGCCAGTCCTCCGGCTTCTCAGAGGACAAAGCCTCTGGTTTCCCCAAACACAGCCAAGATGGAGAACAAAGGACACATGGTCCTACAGGGGTATTTAAAGCCCTCTCTTGGAATCTTTTTGAAACTGCCTCTCTGGCACTGTTGATTGGCCAAGTGAGCCTTACGTCAGCTATGATGTAGCTGCTCCTTAGCATGTGATGTCATCTCTCATTAGCATGTACCTCCTCCCAGATTAACCCTTTGTAGTTCAGGAGAAGTCCTCAGGTGACTGGGAACCCAGTCATCACACGCCCCCCAAATCTCGGCCGTTTGGAAGAAACTGCAAGTTGAGACCAAACTGGCTGAGATTTCAACCTGTGAAAGAGAAAGCATGTAGACAGACATTGGACACGCCCCCCAAATTCCACTTGGCCTAGGCGCAACTGGAAGCAGAGCCACACTGGCTGTGGTGTCGTCCTGTGACCTGTGAACAAAAAAAAAAATCAGACAGACACATAACACACAGTAGCACAAGTTAACCAGAACTTGACATATCAGAAAAAAAAAGCAAAGCAAGACAGTAGATTTTGTCCTTGAGTGTCAGGCCATCCTGGCTGACAGGTGATAAGATGACCTTGAGGCATTCCAGGGGGTCTAGATGGTGGTCTTCCTGATGAAGTACCCCAGAATGTCCATAGTAGCTTAGTGGAGTGGTCCATTGGTGAAGAGAAGCATTTCAACCACTTGCTGAAGTCTCTTCGACCTCTATCTATCACAAATCAAACCAGCTTGTATAGTTCAGGAAACTGGGCTTGTAGGTCATAGATTTTGTCCATGCAGCTCAAAGACCATGGTCTCTTTTTCGGAAACCTCTCAGTCTTTGCAGTCCATCGAACATCTTCCACTGTTGTCTTCAATGCATCTCGCAGGCTCTGATCCCTCTTCAACTCCTTCCTGAACTGGTGTTGTTCCTGGAGTGAAAGGCTTATCAGAGGCTCTTCTTGCCTCACGATAGAAGGCGCATGCAATGTAGATGTAGACACCGTAGTCGTTGTTGGTGCCTGAAGTTGTTGCTCCACTTTGGTGAGAGTTGTAGGACACATCCGTCCACCTTCTGCTCCCTTGTCCAGTGCTGACTCTGGAGCATCATCTGGGTGTTGAACTGTCGTTAGTGTTGTAGGCACAACTGAAATCAATGTCAAGGTCTCCTCTGCTATATCACATCCCTGCTGCTGGGGAGCAACAGTGATCTCACTTGGCATAACTTCTGGTGTGACAGACACCCGTCGTTGTTCAGCAACAGTGTCCTTTGTCTGACTATGGACATTGTCCATCACCGACTGTCCCCTCTCCTTGGATAGGGTTGAGTCAAGTTGCTGGATCTCAAAGCATTGTGATTCAGGTTCACCTGTAGGTTGTCGGTCATGGTGAAGTGTCATTCGGAAGTCCTCCTGGTTCTCCAGAACAGCTCCTGGACTTCCCTCAGACTCTTCTTTCCTTGAGGTCTCAGTGCAGGTTCCCTCTGGCTCCGCCCCTTCTGCCACCACTGGCCTTGAGCTGGTAGTCAGAACCTGCAACTCTCCCACCTCGCCAGATAAAGCAGAACCCATAGGCTCTTCAGCCTGCTCTGCTGTTGAGGTGACTGCTTCTTGCAGTGACTGTGCTTGCAGGCAGTCCACTAGGGACCCTTGTGTCCCCAC
>NW_024820759.1:1271-1852 GCF_019175285.1 Sceloporus undulatus | reverse complement strand
GGGCTTCCTCTTTCTCACCTCTGTCCTTTAATCTCTGTCCAGCATTCAGCTGCACGCATTATCACTTCCACCCACCACTCTGACCACATCTCTCCTGTCTTGGCATCCCTTCACTGGCTCCCTCTCGCTTTCTGCATTCAGTATAAGCTCCTGCTGTCCACGTTTAAAGCCCTCCATAGACTGGCCCCTCCTTACTTATCATACCTTCTTTCTCCTCACCTTCCCACTCCGTTGTTCCCTCCGTTCTGGTAGTCAAGGTCTGCTGTCTCAGCCCAGGATTTCCTCTGCCCCATCTAGGATTCGCCCCTTTTCACTTGCTGCCCCTCACTCCGGGAACCTTCTGCCCCCACAAGCAAGAGCCATCACTTCTTTAACTAGCTTCAAAACGGAGTTGAAAACCATCCTGTTCAGAGAAGCCTTCCCAGGCGTTGCATAATCGTCGCTTACTATCTGATGTTCTTTTGGTGCCTGTTTATCAAACCATTTCCTGTATTGCTATGCACTGTATATGCATTATCCTACTTGAGAGTATGTATTTCCCTGGAAAATGATTAACCATCCATTATGAAGCCAAGCCCTCC
>NW_024820759.1:839-1171 GCF_019175285.1 Sceloporus undulatus | reverse complement strand
TGTTCTTTTGGTGCCTGTTTATCAAACCATTTCCTGTATTGCTATGCACTGTATATGCATTATCCTACTTGAGAGTATGTATTTCCCTGGAAAATGATTAACCATCCATTATGAAGCCTAGCCCTCCCTCCAGTCCATCTCCCTTGGTCCAGGCCTTGGAGGCAGAGAGGAACTGCTGGACCTCTTACCCTTTCCCTCCACCACTCCCTTCTCCTTCTGTGTCATGTCTTTTTAGATTGTAAGCCCAAGGGCGGGGAACCGTCTAACTAAAAAGATTGAATGTACAGCGCTGTGTAAATTTGCAGCGCTTCATAAATAAAGGTTAATAATAA
>NW_024820759.1:228-739 GCF_019175285.1 Sceloporus undulatus | reverse complement strand
CCAGGGCTTTGGGGGCCTTTGGGGGGGGGGAGGGAAGGATGGAGAAGTCCGGTGGGGGGCTCCCAAGAGGAGATGCCCCATCCGTGCCATCCCTCCTGTCCCAGGCCATCAGCTTTCGAGGGCGGACCATCTTAATAGGTCCTCTACCCCCAGTCCCACCTTGACCAGAAAATGGTCCGTCCATGACAGAGCAGAGATTTGAGTTACCTCTGCCCACGGCTGCTCCTGGGGGGGGGGGGGGGGGGGGGGGCTGATCTGAGAGACCCCACTTTATGCTGAGATCTGGGGGGGGTCTCCTATAGAAAGGGGCAGAGGGGTCAGGACATCTTCCAGGATTAGCAAGAGGTGGGCCTTTCAGTCACAGCAGCATCCCTAGGGTTAGTGTCCCCTGGTGCAGTAACTCTAATAATAATAATAATAATAATAATAATAATTTGTTTTATTTATATACCGCTATTCCAAAGATCATAGCGGTGAACAGCAAGTAAGCTAATTAGCAAGTAAGCTAATT
>NW_024820759.1:0-128 GCF_019175285.1 Sceloporus undulatus | reverse complement strand
TCCTCCCATTTCACACCAGACAGACTCCTTAATAATGCTTTTTGGTACTAATGTGACTCATGAATCATAGTAATTACCATATACCACTGAATGTCATGCTCATAGGGATGATGGGTGAGGGGGTCCCT
>NW_024820758.1:0-1853 GCF_019175285.1 Sceloporus undulatus | reverse complement strand
TTGTGTCTTTTAGATTGTAAGCCTGAGGGCAGGGAACCGTCTATTATCCCCTCTGTTGTAAACCACTCGGATTCCCAGTGATTGGGTGGTATATAAATAAATCCTATTATTATTATTATTATTATTATTATTATTATTACACATTTTCTGACCCCAAGTGCAATGGGCCCTTGGTATCCACTGGGGTTTGGTTTAAGGACCTCCTCTGGATACCAAAATCTGTGGATGCTCAAGTCCCATTATATATTATATATAGAAGCTGTAGATAGTTGAATCCGTGGATGCAGAATCCATGGATACAGAGGGCCAACTGTAGTCCCTAAATAAAGTTTGCTGAGTAAAACCGCCAATTTATAATCTTCCTTTGGGAAATTAGAATGATCTCTTTGTGCCTTCTGTGTCATCCATCTTCCCCAGGGTGACCAGATGTCCTAACCACAAAGGAGTACAAGGCATTGCAAAATGTTGGGCATTCAAGAAAAATCGAGGACATTCCAATTTTTAAAAAAAAAAACTCATACAAATGTAAATTCACGCTTCTTAGTCATGTTCAAAATGAAGGATATTTTGGAGGACCTTCCTGGACAGAAGATTGTAATGTAGCACATGTCCTGGAAAAGGAGAACATCTGGTCAACCTGATCTTCCCTCAACCTTTTAAAATGTAGTTCTGTCTGCATTTTCTGTAAGAGGAACACTGGGCACTTAGGGAAAAAAGTTTTCCAAAATTTATTTCCTTCACTTGCCGTGTACCCACAAAACACTACTATGTATTATACGACTGTTGAACTAAGAGCATTAAATAAGAACTAATGCTACGAGGTGAGGGACTGCATGAATGTAACAAGGAACATTAAGAGTTGGAGCGCTGTGGTGCAAGGTTCCTATGGAAACCTCAGTTTTGTCCATTAATTGTACATCCTTCCAGAGGCATACTTCAGAAGAGTCAGTTGTCACAGCAACCTTAATTTTAGATTGCAACCCTGGAAGATATTCTATTAGAAATGTTTAAGGTGGATTTATCAAAGCCAGCATCGCAGTCCAACCTTGTAGCGGCTGTTTCACAGAAATAAAGGACTGACTCTAAACGAAAAACAAATTGAGTGTGAATCCTTATGAGATCAGGAAGGCTGAGATCAGAACATGTTAGGTTTGATCTAAATGGAAACATTTACAATTGAAACACTCCTGAACTCTGGCGAAAATCCTCTTCTTCCTCCTCCTCAGGTTTCTTCCCAAACACTGTTACTGGTTCACAGGAATGAATTGATCTTTAAAGTACTGTATATACGCATGTATATGCTAGAAATGTTAGTAAAAAAAATGACCTCCAAAACCTTGGTCAACTTATCCATGGGTCAATGTAAGTACTGTACTTTAGCTCTTAGCAAAAAGAAACCATCCCCAGGTGAAAGAGAGCACCTAAAAGAAGCACCGACCTGCTCTATTCTCTCATCCATCCAGCGTTCACGTTGACTCATCTTATGGGGACCATATCATAGAGTTTGCCTGGCAAGATTTATTCAGGCTTCTCTAGCAATGAGGCTGCTGCCACCCTGCAGAATTAATGCAGTCGGACACCGTCATGGCTACATCTTATGGAATCCTGGGATGTGTAGTTTGTTGTGGCACCAGAGCTCTATGACAGAGAAGGCTAAATACAGTGGACCCTTGACTTACATGGGGGATCCGTTCCAGACCCCCTTGCATAAGGCTAATTCCACGTATGCTTGAGCCCCATTCATTTGAATGGGTCTCATGTGCATGGTGGCACGGCGGCACAGGAGCACACAGGGCACCACAGGTACACACCCCATTAATTTGAATGGGACGTGCCGCCCCTTGCACCCCGCA
>NW_024820757.1:0-1853 GCF_019175285.1 Sceloporus undulatus | reverse complement strand
AACATGAAGAATTTATCACTACCTAAGAAGAAAACACAATTACACTATTTCAGAAAAGATAGATCTGGGAACACCTTGAAATAAGGAAGAAATGTACCCTATGTTATTTTTATCCTTGGATTTAGGAGAAATTTAGAATGACTTCTGATCAAACAAAATACATATGCAACAGATAATTTTAGGTTAGAAAGTAGACCCTGCCACATACTTCAGATGTTGCATACATCTGAAGAAATAGGCTTTACTTTCTTTTTTTCAGGAGTTAAACAAATTGCCCTTTAATGCCAGCCTCGGGCAGAATGGGGGCGTGGCGCCTGCACGCCACAGCCCCAATGCTGGCATCACACCGCACACCTGAACGCACGGTGAGGGAGCATCATGGTGCTCCTTTAGTGCAGCGTTTACATACACTGTACCAAAGGAGTGCCGAAAAGCCGCCGATGCAGCAGCAAGGGCACCTTTTTGCCAGCGCTAAAAGAAGCAGCATTTTGCTATTCTTTTTAGTGCCAGCAAAGAGCCAGATCAGGAACGCAGTGTGCGGATGCCGCAGCCCCAATCTGGCAGTGAAAGGAGCGGTGAGGACCCACTCATTTGAGACAGTCTGTAGAGCCCCTTAGTTAATCTTAAAAGTGCTACAAGATCCTTTTGTACACTAAAAAAAAGGAATAATTTTAGTCCTGTTCCAAAAAATTCAGGAAGCTGAACACAAAATATGAATTGCACCCTTAAAATCTCTGACCATTCGGGACATAATGCAAAAGATAATTTTTGTATTAGATATGAAAAGATCTTCAATCAATTCATTGGTCTAAGGCAGACCTTAGAAGTAGGTAGGGACCAAAATTAGAATAGGTTGACTTCTTCAGGTCACAGATAGGTTGGGGGTGTGGAAGTGCCCTCAGAGCCCCATGCTGCAGTTGTCTCACAGGACACAGAGGGCACTGGGAAGTGAAGTGGTGCCCTTTTAGTCGCCAAGACTCGGAAGGTATAGGGTGGTGGTGAGGTAGTGCCCTCTGAGTCGCCAGGACTCAGGAGGTATGGGGTGGTGGTGAGGTGGTGTCCACTAAGCCACTGGCACCCAGAGGGCATTGGGGGGGGGGAGTGAGGTGGTGTCCTCTTGAGTCCCCGGGACTTAGAGGGCATGGGGAGAGGGCACAAGGTGGTGACCTCTGCGTTGTGCACAGCAGGAACTGTCTCATGGGGCTTGCAGGGCATGGGGAGCAGTCTGGCTGAGGGGGGGGGGGAGGAAACACAGTTTCCCCACCCACAACTGTTGACACCAGTTGTCCTGATGCCACTGCTTCACAGCCCAGATTTATCCCGAGGGCTGGGCTGTGGAGGAGGGGGAAGCCTCCTCCACAGCTCAGCTTTCTCCCAAGGAGATGGCTGGGCTGGGAAACAGGCATATTGGACGCTCGTCCTCCACCTCCCCAGCCCAGCCATCGCCTCAGGAGAAAGCCAGGGTGTGGAAGACGCTTACAGGTGAATCTGAGCCACCGGAAATGCTTTGGCGGGCTGCATGTGGCCCATGGGCCATATGCTGTGCAGGTCGGGATATTCAGTCAATCTGCTGAATACTATGTCCATGTTAAGATTTTAATTTCCCTTAAATGTTTTAAAATGTCATTCTCATAAAAAAGTGTATTCACAAACTGTGCACAACAAAATCAGTCTAAACATATGGGTTTATCAAACATGATTTAGCAAAAAACATGAGTCTAAGTCTTTCCATCAGTAGTGTTTGCCACAGAAGAAATAAGCAAGACACACTTCCAATAAGTAAATTTATAACAGAAGAGTCTCATAAACAAAGGAATACAAAACCTATGGACCAACTGGCATATTTTGAAGTA
>NW_024820756.1:0-1853 GCF_019175285.1 Sceloporus undulatus | reverse complement strand
TACAGCCTAAAAAGCTTTCCTGGAACTTCATTGTGTTGCTGCCATGCTGCTCAAAATACAAATAAAACTATTGCTACAAAGACTATTACCTTGGTTCTTCAGAATGTAAAAGAAAAAACAGAATAACATAATTGTATTCTTCTGTTTTGACTGGTTTTGAATCAGCATGTACATTCAGTATTTCATATATTGTTTTAATGGTTTCTGACCTTTATTTTAAGAACTCATTTAATCATTACCATGCTGCACAGAGTGATCAACTCTCTCCATTTATCAGTGACCTCTCTACCCTTTTCATATTCTTGCATCTTCAATTTATTGCAATGGCTGTGGTATGCTTATAACAGAGGATAAAACCAATAGGTGAGAGGAGAGCAATGCGGGACAGGGAAGACTGCTTCTTTATATGCTGCTATCACAGTAGTCCTACTAAAGTATTTCAGAAGCAAGCATGCTCATGAACACCTTGATTATGAATGAGAAGGGGGGAAAACCTATACAGTACTGGGGTGGAGACAGGGAGAATGAGTGAAGAGGTGTGTGTGGTTTATGTTTATGAAAAAGGAAAAGATTATGACAAAGAGTGATGGTGGGGTGAGGGGGAAAGAGAAGGGAGAGATATACCCACATTTAGCTCTGGCTCTTGTCATTAATGGTATGCAAATTATAATCACTCTTCACATCAGAAAAAAGGCCAAAAAGATTACCCCCTCCTTTTCTAGAGCATTTCTCCATTCCTTCATCCAAAAACATTATTTTCAGGCTGCAGCCTTTTCCTGGCTAAGTCGCTACTCAAAAAATGTTGTGGTGACATTTCCTGGTTATATATAAGGCACTGACCTGGTTTTGTGGAAGTTTTCAGGTCCATGTGCTACCTGTTCTGTGTACCTGTTCTGTGCATTAGGTTTCTTGTTGTGTATCCATAAAATTCTTTTTCCTCCTCTTGTTTACAATGCTGGTTCCTGATTGGCTTTGGGGGCTGCGCTTGCTCTCTGACCTGAGACTAAGGCATCTTTTCCCAGCTGGGAGCACTCTGCACACAGCTGGCTGGCACACTCTAAATGAGGGCACAGTGTGTTCTTGCTGCCATCTAAATATTATATGCCTGGCAACAGCAAAAAGGACACTTTCGCACACTACAAAGCATACATCAGTGAACCAGGTGATCATTTCATATCCCAACAACATTGTTTCTACAAGCTTACTGTTGAGGTAGAGCCACCATCAATATGTTATTCTCTCAGAATAAGGAATCTTTATCCTTTTCAATAACATTATTTCATATTCATATGCTGACTGACAACCACACTGTGAGCACACTTGTTGACCAGGTGTCATACCCAAACCTTCCTCTCACCTACACAATTTTTCTCTCATATATGTGTATTTTGTCAACTGAAAGACACATTATGCAGCATTACTTACCCATAGAATACAGGTTGTCAAAACTCTGGTGCATCCTAATGATTTCATAGTATAACTCATCATAGCTGCTAGGAGTCGGAAGGAAGGTATCTCCATAAGTGATGAACATATTAAACAGATTTACCACCTTTAAAAAAAAAACACTACAGAAATTACTACAGGAAAAAATATATACGATATGCAGACACTGTAAGAACTACTAATAATGAAACTCTAAATTAGTTTTTGTAGCTAAAAAGTGTTCAGCACAATTAATGCAATTTTTTTCTTTAATTAACAAAATCATTATTTTATGTTGCTAAGAGAGTACACACCATTCTCAGTCATATAAAACACTGAAGGACAGGTTGCTTACCTGTAACAGTATTTCTTCGAGTGGTCATCTGCGAATACATACAAATGGGTTTCACTGCGCCTGCGCAGTGCTG
>NW_024820755.1:0-1853 GCF_019175285.1 Sceloporus undulatus | reverse complement strand
ACCATGTGCTTTTCTCCCCTTTTGCTTAGTCACTCTGAGAGCTATTTTCTGTTGCAGGTGACATTTGCTGATGTGGCGATATATTTCACTGAGGACGAATGGAAACTGTTGACGAAGAAACAGAGACTGATGTACAGTTATGTCATGATGGAGAATTATTATATTATCAAAGTCAGTCCTAGTTAGGCATCAGAGAGTCCACATGGGAGAGAAGCCATACAAATGCCAGCATTGTGGGAAATGTGTTTCATTGAAATCAAACCTAGTTAAACATCAGAGAGTCCAGACAGGAGAGAAGCCACACAAATCCCAGGAGTGAACTAGCATTATTTTTGTCAGTAAGGAATGCAAAAATTATATTTCCAATCCAGTGGTGCTCAGAAAAGGCCCTTGTGATTTTGCTTTTATGGTTTGTCTGTCCATATGTCTCTTTATGTTTTAAAGTTATATTTTGTTAAGATTAGGTTTTAATTGCTAATAGTAAAGATAATGGCTTTGGGTTGTAAATTTGGCTGGGGATTGTGGGTCATGGTATGGGTTGGGTAAATGGGGATTGGGATTTGTTGGAGCTGGATAGAATAAACACACACATTTATATATACTCTTCTACTTGCATACAATTTAAACATAAGCAAATGCATGGAGAAATATGCGGGTACATATGAATGCACATGGATGCACCTGCGCATGTATACACCCCCCACGTTCTGGTCAACATCAGCATGTCTATATAATCATAACTGTGTATACGTTTACTTCTGGTCATAAAAGCATAACTGCCCTGCGATTACTGTAATTGGAAATTTATACTTTGTGATGTTTTTATGATATGTATTTTACACATGATTGGCTCTAGAGGACACTCTGAGGGCTGCCATTGGCTGGAGTCCTAGTCCCTCCCACCATTCCTGGCCCTGATTGTCTGGAATCCCCATCCCTCCCACCATCCCTGGCCCTGATTGGCTGGAATCTCCATCCCTCCCACCATCCTTGGCCCTGATTGGCTGGAACCCCAATCCCTCCCACCAACCATGGCCCTGATTGGCTGGAATCCCCATCCCTCCCACCATCCTTGGCCCTGATTGGATGGAATCCCCATCCCTCCCACCATCCTTGGCCCTGATTGGATGGAATCCCCATCCCTCCCACCAACCATGGCCCTGATGGGCTGGAATCCCCATCCCTCCAACCATCCTTGGCCCTGATTGGTTGGAACCCCAGCCCCTCCCATCATCCCTGGCCCTGATTGAATGGAATCCAATTTTGTGTTCTGGTGGCCATTTTGTGCTGCTTGTGACTGTGGGGAATAATGTTCTGGAACCTTCTCTGAGGCCTCAGTTGAACAGAGGCCTCCACATAACACCGATTCTGAAAGACCTTCATTGGCTGCCTGTTCGCTTCCGGGCACAATACAAGGTGTTGGTTATGACCTATAAAGCCCTAAATGGCTTGGGCCCGGTGTACTTGAAGGACCGCCTCTCTCCATATAATCCGCCCCGCACTCTCAGGTCATCTGGTAAGGATCTGCTGAAAATCCCTTCCTCCAGATATAAGTCAACCTCACAGAGAGCTTTTTCCATCTCGGCACCTGGGATCTGGAACACCCTTCAAGAGGATCTCCGTGCCACCTCCACTTTAGAAAGAGATTGAAAACTTTTCTATTTCATCAAGCTTTCCCCGGAGTCCCATGTTAACATGATCCTTCCCTATAATTGTGTGATAACTTCAAATATTTCAGCTGGCGTGATTGTGTTTTATCAGTTTTAATATGGGATGTGTATTTTGTAATGTTTTATTAGCCTTTGTATGAATTGAGTATTGATCATTGCATTTTTATCTTGTATTGCATATTG
>NW_024820754.1:0-1853 GCF_019175285.1 Sceloporus undulatus | reverse complement strand
TAGTCTGGAAACTCAGTATGCAAAGAGATCTTGCAACACCTTTGAGACTAATTGTGTGAAAGAAATTGTAGCATGAGTTTTCATAGACTTGATCTACTTCCTCAGATGTATGAGCTCATGGCTCACGGTTCCCATTCTGTATGGATTCTGCTCTGTCAGAAATGCATTTCTTTCTCTAAATAAATTCAGAAACTTGATTCTCCAGCATGGCCTACTAATCTTTCCTGGTGCAGCTGGGAGAAGCACTTCCACTTCAGTTCCCTTTAGATAGCAACTTCGCATGCATGTCTACGGTAGTTTTATTGCTTACTAACAGACCCCTCCTCACTTCTTGTTTACTAAGAGCACACCTCACCTCTTGTCCCTGAGAGAATCACCATTCTTCTTCCTCTTTTCTTCTTGACTGGAGTAGCAGGGCTCTCTAGCATGCTAAAGGAAACTTTCTTAAGAAGCATTTAGTCTACCGTTCTACCTCATCTTCTATGCAACATGAAGCTAGACCTGTGTATTTTTTTCATACACATGATTTTGTATGTAAACTTACTATCTTCACTTTAACTAAGGCCTGTTCCACACAAGTGTAAAGTACGTCCCCAGGACATACAAGGGTTAGGAAAGGGCGTACATTACACACACCCCTAACCCTAGTGCGTCCTGGGGACATACAAAATGGCAGCGCCCATTCTACATGGGTGCCACCATCTTGATGTTGTAGACGTGTAGCGTCCGCATGTCCCGCGAGAGAAGTGACACAGTGAGTGCGCCATTGGCCACTTGTGGCGCCACTTCCGGGGCCCAAAAAGAAGCCGCTTTTTGCACGGTTTGACCCCTGCAGTTCCCGGATGCAGCAACCGGTGGCGCTGGCAGAGCACCCATTTTGGGCGCTCTGTAATGTGCCTAAGAGACTTTGTCTTATTTTCCGGACACATGGGCTGGGAGATAAAGTGGACCTAGTTTTTTCCTACTAACCTATATTCCACTGTGTTTGCTCTGCTAATGAGGTTAAAAAATGTCTCCTACTTTCCTGAGTTTCTAATGAATCTGAAGGGAAAAAAAAGCCAACAGATAGGGTAATAAATATTCTGAGAGTGAAGAACAGAGCCTGCTGGTATAGTATAACACTTTTCCAAATATATGATTTGGAATAATTACTGAAAAAGTTTTGATGTCATACTCAACAAGTATTAAATATGAGAGTCTTATCATTAGGTAGAGTGGGGAAATCCCCTCTGGTGTCATTTCCTGGGGGAGTAGCAGTTTCCTTAGCTATTCTACTCCATTTGAAGAATCTGTTATGCTACTTGCCTTGTTCTTTACCATGCAACCTGTTATGTTCTCATCTCTCTTGCTGCCCTTATCACCAGTGATCAAGCAAAACTCATTTGCTGCTCTGATCCACATTTCTTTGTGGAGTGGGGCAGTGTGACATTATTATCTTTGCCTAGGCAGTGAAGCATCTTGTGCTGGTCCTGGTGCTGAATATGGGTGAAACAGTCCTAAATCTTACTGCTTATGTGTGTTACTTCTGATTGCTGTCCCCTAGTCAGTTGTCTCATTAGAAATGGCAACTAACAATAGCAGACCTCTATGATGTGCAGTTTCAGAGAGATGAAAGAAGTTTTAATAACAGTAAAAGAGATCTAATAGCTTTTTGTGCAATAATAGACTGTTCTTATTGCAACTTCAGAGAGAGATGAAAGGAATATTAATTAGTGCAAAGGAGATCTAATAGTTTTTTTTATGAAATAATACTGTTACTTACACAGGGCTGATAATTCAGGTATCTCTACTTTATAAGAGGCCAGACAATGTTAATAAGGGATAGATGAGTGCAGAATTGCTGTTATTAAGCA
>NW_024820753.1:0-1853 GCF_019175285.1 Sceloporus undulatus | reverse complement strand
GTACCTTAACTCTTATCAAAATAGGAACCATTCCCTTCTCTGAGTGGCGAAAAGCGAAATCTTAGTCCATCCCGGGAGAACCTAAAAGAAATGCCTACTCTCTCCATTGTGGCATTGCCTCTGGCCTTTTTGAATGGCTGGGTGGGCAAACAGTGGTGCGATTTGGCATCATTTTCCTTTCCTTCATCCTTTACATCCTTTGTCACATACCCCTAAGTTTACCCTCGACTTACATCCAGTCCAACCCTATTCTGCCATGCAGGAATACACAAAGCACTCCTTACAGATGGCCATCCAGCTTCTGTTTAAAGACCCCCAAAGGAGACTCCACCACTTTCCAAGGGAGCGTGTCTCAATGTCAAACAGCTTTTACTGTCAGGAAGTTCTTGCTAACGTTGAGGTGAAATAGGAGGCTGTGGAAAGGATGTTTAGGTGGAATAGGAGGCAGTCTGGTCACCCTGTGTGTATGTGTGCATATACAGTGTGTACGTGTGTTGGAAGAGACCATAAGGGCCATCCAATCCAACCCCCTGCCATGCAGGATCATAGTGGAGTCTTGGAGTGTAGTGGAGTGTCCTTCTATGGAGGTCTTTAAGCAGAGGCTGGATGGCCATCTGTCATTGGGGATGCTTTGATTGGTATTTCCTGCATGGCAGAATGGGGTTGGATTGGATGGTCCTTGGGGTCTCTTCCAACTCTACGATTCTATAATTCCTATATATTCAGAGAGAGAGAGAGAGATTTACAGAGAGAGAGAGATATTATACACACACACACACACACACACACACACACACACCCCTCCATATTAGCGGCCTTTACTTTTGAAGATTTGATTATTCAGAGATTTGATTAATATGTTCTCTCTAGGAATCTCTAGGTCCTCCTCCAGTGCAACTCTATGGTCAATGTCTGTCGGACGATGACCACAGAGTTGAGCTGCAGGACCTAGAGATTCCTAGAGAGGTATCATCTCAGGTAGAAACATGGTGTTTTTGTTATTTGCGGTCTTCCCATATTCATATAGGTCTTGTGCCTATAACCCTAGTGAATATTGAGGGACAAGTATACACACACACACACACACACACACACACACACACATATATATATATAGAGAGAGAGAAAGAACATATATATATTCCTGGTGTGTGTGTGTATATAGACACACGCATATTTCTATATGCTACTTGTGTGTGTGTGTGTATGTACAGAGAGAGAGGGAAAATATATATGTATTTCTGGTATGTATGTATGTGTATATATTTTCCTCATATACTCCTAGATTGCTTACATATACATACATACATATAGAAAGCAATATATATAAACAGAAAGAGCAGAAATATATTTATTTCTGGTGTATACACACACACATTCCTATATGCTCCTAGAGTGCTTACATATATATATAGAGAGAGAGAGAGAAAGAGAGAGAGAGAGAGAGAGAGCACACACACACATATATATATATATATTCCTGGTGTGTGTGTGTGTGTGTATAGACAGAGAGAGAGAACATATATATGTATTCCTGGTGTCTATGTGTATATATTTTCCTCATATACTCCTAGATTGCTTACATAAAGCCCTAAATGGCTTGGGCCCCATACAGTCCGCCCCACACTCTCAGATCGGGTGGGAAACATTTGCTAAGAGTTCCAAAGTCAAGGTATTCTTCATCTTCTCAGAGGGCATTTTCTATCGCGGCCCCACAGATTTGGGACTCTCTGCCAGACGAACTCCGCTCAGTCACCTCTTTAGATCTATTTAGGAGGAATCTGAAGACCCATCTTTTCCGTCAAGCTTTCCCCCATGTGCCTGAATATTTTGCTCTCCTCCTCCCTTGATGC
>NW_024820752.1:0-1853 GCF_019175285.1 Sceloporus undulatus | reverse complement strand
GGAGGAAATGCTTGCCTTTGCGTGGAATGGGAATCTCTGGCTTCAATAATCTTATTCAAGAAGAATATGTGAAGATTCTGAGGAAGTCAGTGAAATAAAAGTACTGTCAGTCCTTGGTATACGCTGGGGTTTGGTTCCAGGACCCACGGTGGATGTCAAAACCCATGCATGCTCAAGTTACAGTGGACCCTTGTTATACGCTCTGGTTTGGTTCCAAGATCCCCTGTGTATTACAAAATCTGTGTATGCTCAAGTGCCATTCAATACAATGACAAAGCAAAATGGTGTCTCTTATAAAAAATGGAAAATCAAGGTCTGATATTTGAAATTTACACCTTTTCTTAACATTTTCAAACCGTGTATCCTTGAATCTGTGTATAAAATAATCCGTGTATAAGAAGGGCTGACTGTACCTTAAATACAAGGGCATACTAAAATAGTGTCCCTTAAGTAAAATAAAATAAAAAAGAGTTACTTTTTGGAACTGATAAATTTTGAAAACATTTTCAAGGTCTGGATGCTTGCATCCATGGACAAACATCTGTGGAAATTAGCTGGGAAACAAAGCAAACCCAGATTGCAAGCAGACCTCTAGAAATTCCCTCAACAGCTGGTCCAGAAACAGTCTAATTTCATGTTATCTAAGCAGAAAGGCAGACTAGTCCATCTTCTGGGATTAAGCTGGAGCCATGTCTAGCCAGCAAGAAAGGTCTGAAAGAGAAACAGCATGGTGCCATGGACTGAGGGCTGGACTAGGACCAGGAGGCCAGGATTCGAATCCTCACTTAGCCTTGGAAATCAATGGGTGAGCTTGCATATATCACACTCTCTCAGCCTCAAAGGAAGGCTCTTCTGAATAAATATGGACATAAAAGAGACCCCTACGACTAAGTATTATACAGTGGTTTGAGTATTCGCCTAGTACTCTGAGAAACCAAAGTTTAAATCCCCACTCGGCCATAGAAACTCACTGGCTGCCCTTCGGCAAGTTCCACTTTCTCAGTCTCAGAAGAAGGCAATGGTAGCAAGGTTTTTACCAGAGGACCTCAATGTGTGGGGCGGATTGTATGGGAGAAGGCAATCCCATAAGTAAGGTTATAACCAAGACCTTGTACTGTGCCCTGAAATTAATAGGCAGCCAATTAAGAGATTTTAATATAGGTGTGATATGGTCACCTCTAGATCTTCCAGTGACCACTCTGGCAGCCATATTTTGGATTAGTTGAATTTTCCAGACTTGGTACAAGGGTAGCTTAGGTAGAGCGCATTACATAAGTCAAGATGTGAGGTTGTCAGAGCATGCATGATAGTTTTCGGGTCTACAGGTTCCAGGAAGGGGCGCGGATGGCATATCAACCAAAGCTGATAACAGGCACTCCTGGCCATCGCATCTATCTGAACTCACATCTGGAGCGACAAATTCAGGAGCACTCCCAAACTGCAAACACAGTCTTTTAGGGGACGTGTGACCCCATCCAGGAACGGTTGACAAACCTCCATACCTGGATTAGGATCTCGATCATGTACCTCGATCTTATCTGGATTCAGTTGTAATCTGTTTCTCCTCATCCAGCACATTAATGCCCCAAGACATTCATTCAGAGGGGAGATGCCTTCCTTAGTTGATGCAGAGGTCTGGGGCATAAATAGATATAGTTGGGTGTCATCAGCATATGATAGCACTCCACTCCATGTCTCCAGATGATCTCTCCCAGAGGTTTCATGTAGATGTTAAACAGTATTAGTGACAGGATGATGCCCTGAAGAACGCCAAATTTAAACTCCCTTTTAAAGGAACAACTGTCACCAAGCATCTATGTCTGGAATCTGCTTGAGAGATAGGACTGGATCCA
>NW_024820751.1:0-1853 GCF_019175285.1 Sceloporus undulatus | reverse complement strand
ATATTGAGTGCCTTTGGCAAGAGGGGAACAGCAGCAGAAGCTCCTATTGTTCCCTTTGAGAACCAGTGGTAGTCAGTGCTGTTTCGGAGGTAGGCAACTTTGGTGGGTCTAGGGATACAGTGGGCCCTTGCCTTACATGGGGGATCTGTTCTGGAACACGTAAGGCAAGTTCCACGTATGTTTCAACCCCATTCAAAATAATGGGGCTAGTGCATGCAGCGTGCGCACCATTTATTTTATGTTGTGCGGCTTTCAGCGTAAGCTGAAAGCCACGTATGATGCGCCCGTGTATGACGTGGGTGCACTGTACTTGTCTGCCCCTGGGACCTTCCAATGGCCTCATGGCCTACTCAATGAGATTAAAAACCAATGCTGAACAGGAATTGACCAAGAGTCACTCCAGAATTTGCAACCCAAAAATATGTTTGTTTTCAATGTTGAACATTGCAAATGCTAAAGGTGGTCACCAATCCTGGAAGGTTCCAAAAGAGGCAATCTAGTCTGTCCCACCCCTCCATTACTTCTTTGGTGACATTGTTTACCCACCCAAATCCCTCGACACCTGATCAGATTGGCAGGCCCCTCAAATCCTAAATGCAGCTGAGCATAAATTTTGCACTCGGCGGGCCTCCAGCCAGTCGGTTGGCTTCCGCAGGCTCTGGTTTGGATGTAAACACATTCTTGATCTGGGGAAGCTGGGCGAGCCAAAGTGAGTCTGCCTCTCATAGCCCTAAATATAGAAACATGGGGACCTGAAAGACAGGTTTGGATTGTGTCCTGGGGATGACTTGGACCTTGCTTATCTTGGGCATCCTTGTCCTGGGGCATGCTGCATTCAAGGAATTGATCACACCCAAGACTAGACCTCCTGTGACCCTCATGAAGGCCACCGCAGAGCCTGAGAGCATTGCACTTGCTGCTGTCAATAATGCAGTCAGACTTGAACATCTCCGATTCTCTATGACTGTATCTGCTGTACACATATGGATTTGTTTGTGGACATGCCTGCTTAATTCTCATACCAAAGCTGGGGTGGGCAAGCATCTGCCCTGGGGACAGATTTAGCCCTCTGGGGTTCCCCAGAGACCCATCCCTCCTCCTCTTTGTTTAAATATTTGAAGGGATGTCATATTGAGGAGGGAGCAAGCTTGTTTTCTGCTGCTCCAGAGAACAGGACCCAGAACAATGGATGCAAGCTCCAGGAAAAGAGATTCCAGCTCAACATTAGGAGGAACATCCTGAGAGTAAGGGCTGTTCAACAGTGGAACAGACTCCTTCCTCAGAGTGCAGTGGAGTCTCCTTCCTTGGAGGTCTTCAAGCAGAGGCTGGATGTCCAGCTGTCGGGGATGCTTTGATGGAGAGTTCCTGCATGGCACAGGGTTGGACTAGATGGCCCTTTGGTCTCTTCCAACTCTACAATTCTATGATTCTGTGATTTGTGCTTCTTTGCAGGGAAGCCTTTTGCAGAACATGGGCGGGAGGTCATGGAATGGAGGCTGCCTTTCATTGTCCCCAAAACACTCAGCGAGAAATTCAGCTCAGCCCTAATAAACATGTACCTCTTCCTGTGGCCAAACCAGTTTGAAATGTATCTGAGGGAGTGGACTTGAAGTCTACGAAAGCTCATGCTGCCAATTTCTTTCTTTCACTTAGTCTCAAAGGTGTGCCAAGATCTCTCTACCTCCACTTTCCATCTGGTTCGTTCTTACTTGGTTTCTCTTCTTCACTGAGGCTGGGAAAAGGAGAGCGAGAAAACCTGGGAGCCTGGGAAGAAAATTTGTAGAGGACGTCTTCTTTTCTCCCTCCTTCTCCGTGGCTCTTTTGTTCTTGTTTCAAGTGGACCTCTTCCCACT
>NW_024820750.1:0-1853 GCF_019175285.1 Sceloporus undulatus | reverse complement strand
TCCTTGGCCTCCTCCAGCCCACAGGCCTTCCAAATATTATATCCTCACCTGGCTCCTAGGCCCCTCTTGGAGAAGAGGCTTCCTAGGCAATCGGAAGAGAAAGGAACAGGCAGCTTACCAACGCTCTTCATGAGCCTCCTTTGTGGCTGGAAGCAAGCAAGGAAGCTTCTTCACAGGGAAGGCTCCACAGACTCTGCCTCCTTAACTAAAACAAGAAGATGCAGCAGCCAGCAGTCCCCAAACTGTGCCTTGAAGGGATTTTGGACTCCAGCTCCCAGAACCCCAGACTACTGGCCAACACGGCTGAGGCTTCTGGGAGCTGAAGTCCAAACTCTCTTAAAGGGAAACCACTGACAGTTTTTTAAGGTATGTCCTATAGAGCGAATGGCATCATCTCATTTTTCCCGCTCTCTTTTTCTCCACTGACACGCACTGAAGGGCTGTCATTATCTCTCCAATAAGTTTTCCACTTTGTCCAGAGAAGCAAAGAGGCATGCGGCAGACACTGTTGCGCGGAAATATCTGCAGGACATGTTGGAGCATTTCACGGAATCATCTGACCCGTAAGTGGATTCCTTCAGCGGATCCCTCTTTGACCTCTCAGGACTTGGGAAACTAGCAATGAGTCTAGCAAGGATGCCATTTCTCTGTCCTTCCTTTTTTCTAGACTCTGTGACGATCTGATGGATGCAGTCCTGTCATCAGCTAACTGTGACTTAGAGGCCTGTCTCAAACACTGCCTGGGCAAAATGAATGCAGGCTCATAGCTCATTGAAGACACTCAGGAGCAGCTATTGGCCAAGGTAAGGGGGCAGCCTTCAAGGTAGGAATCCAAGGTAGCTTCCCATCTGCTGGTGGGCTTCCCTCTTTCTCCATGGTCTGCTGAGGCTACAATCTCATTGTCTCCTCAGAAGAAAGCGATCAAAGCGGTTGGCGACTTAGTATCATACCATTCTAGAAACAAGCATTTGAGGCTTTGGCTCCTGTCCATATTTGCAGCACTGGGAAATGTCATGGTCGGCCAATCCCATATGCAGGGGATGAGCAGGACTTCAACTCTGTACATAGACCAACAGTAAGTTGATTCAAGTTAGGGTTGGGTACAGAAGTTGCCAGTGGGAGTGAATATAGGAATCCAAACCTCTCTCTGACTTCTCTCTCTCATTTCCACAGGGAAATAATTGACACCGTCGCAACTCTTCTGCTGAGGCTGTACCTGGTCGGGCAGATGAACGCCCTGCCTTCCATCACAGTGAGTTTCAGATCCCTCTGTCTGCCTCTGTATGGAGATGGATTTCCCTTGGAAAGGGAAGATGCCCGAACCAAAAGGATCTCCTCTGCCATCCAGGACCGAAAGACCCTCCGTTCCATCAGTGCCTTAGCGCAAAATCACCATTATTCCCCTTTAGTCACCTCAGAGACAGGTTAATTTTTCCCCCAATTAGCCAATATCTCGATTGATGCCGTATCTTCAGCTCTTCTTTCCCAGCAGTCTCAATCTTTCCTGAACCATGGCACCTGAAAACCCAAACCAGAAAGTTTTACAACCTCCTCACAGGTTTACACTGTATTTCCCAAAGCATTATCCTTTGGCTAACAACTGCTTATGGCTAAGCGAATGGGCATGTATCCACAGTACTAGACAGAACAAAAGGACTCCAGGAAAGCAAGAAGTGTTTGTAGCTCCAGATCCAGTACAGCCCTCAATCCAAGGGGAGAGTTTCCTGGGTTTACTGTGGAAACTGTGGATAATAGCAAACTCTAATCAAAGGAACGCTTTCTGGCAAAAGCATACCACAGAGTTGAGCTGGAGAAGCCAAGGCTCTCTAGGTCCTCAGTGGGACTCTAGGCTC
>NW_024820749.1:0-1853 GCF_019175285.1 Sceloporus undulatus | reverse complement strand
CCTGGAGAGGATGGTTTTACATCTGTATTTTATAAAAAATTCCAAGAGGAGCTAACGGGCCCCTTACTAAAAGTATTCGGCTCTATAGAGGTTGAGGGAATTCCTCCCTCATGGGAAAAGGCTCTTATATCGCTTCTACCTAAGGAGGGGAAGGATCATGAAATCATGGCTAATTATCGTCCAATCAGTCTTCTCAACCTAGACTACAAAATATATACAAGCATTTTGGCAGCCAGGTTAAAAAAAGTTTTATCTCAACTGCTGGGTAAGGAACAAAGTGGGTTTTTACCAGGGAGGCAAATTAGGGACAACATCAGGCCAATATTGAATTCCTTGGAGTATTATCATGTACATAATAATAAAAAAATTGCCCTAATAGCTTTAGATATGGAGAAAGCCTTCGATCGTCTAAACTGGGATTTTTTATTCACAACTTTAAAATGCATGGATTTTGGGAATGACTTTATCAATAAGATACAACAAATTTATTGTAAGCAAACAGCGAGAGTGATTGTAAATGGTACAAGATCCCAGGAGTTCTCTTTACATAGAGGAGTTAGACAGGGCTGTCCCATTTCACCTTTGCTTTTCTTGACAGCAATGGAAGTACTAATAGCAGCATTTAAAAGGAACGAAAAGATAAAGGGTTGCAGAAAAGGGAAAGTTGAACTGAAAATGAAAGTATTTGCTGACGATGTTGCCTTGTTAGTAGAAAACCCCAGTCTTTGCATAGGAGAAATAATGTATGAATTAAAGCAGTTTGTGATTAACTCAGAGTTGAATATAAACAAAGAAAAAACTGTCATGATAACTAAAAATATCCCCCCCACCGAGGTGGAAGCAATCAATAAAATAACCGGATTTAAAGAACAGAAAAAGATTAGATATTTGGGAATATGGTTATCAAAAGATAACCTAAAATTATATGACAACAATTACCATAAAGTTTGGGGGGACATTAAAGAGAATTTAAGAAGATGGACCACACTTAACCTGTCCTTGTTAGGCAGAATTGCAGTTTTAAAAATGGCAGTTCTGCCAAAACTAATATTTTTATTTCAGAACCTTCCCATTGTAATAAATGAGAAAGTTTTTAGAGATTGGGACAGCGAATTAAAGAAATTCATTTGGAAGGGTCATAGACCCAGAATAAATTGGTTGGTATTAAAAGATGAAAAAGTAAGGGGAGGATATGGGCTACCACATTTAAAGATATATTACTGGGCTTGTTCATTGATGTGGCTTCAGACATGGATCAAACTAGAAGATATTTCAACATTAGATATGGAAGCAGAGCAACTAAGGTTTGGGTGGCATGCTTTTCTTTGTTATGGGAAATTAGATCAGAATCGCGACTTTAATAATCACCCAATTAGAAAATCATTATTAGGAGTATGGAATAAGATATTTAAATTATTTTATTTCCACCTGCCCCTCTGGACTTCCCCTCAAGAAGCTTTCTTTGGGAGATGGCACACTCAAGATAAATGGCTTACATACAAAAATATGTTAAAGGAAAGTGTACAAGGAGAGAGGAATATAAAACAGAGAGAAAGCCTAAAGAAAGAGGGTTTTGATCTAACTTGGTTTAGCTATATGCAATTAACTCAAAGATACAAAACTGATATTAAGATGAGTGGAATAGAAAAAGATTTAAATGAACTAGATAAGATTCTTTGGCAATCGGACAAACATAAGATTGCAAAATTATACAAATTAATTTTGAATAGAATAATGGAACACAATACCATAAAGGAATATATGGTAAAATGGGCCAAAGATCTGGGGTCTATAATAAGCTATGAGGAATGGCAAAAAGCATGGCTAAGGACAGGTAAATTTACAGTAGGGCA
>NW_024820748.1:0-1853 GCF_019175285.1 Sceloporus undulatus | reverse complement strand
AAGTAGGCTGTATCCACACTGCAGAAATAACCCAGTTCGACCCCACTTTGACCGCCATAGCTCAATGCTGTGGAATTCTGGGAGCTGTAGTTTGTTGTGGCAGCAGAGCTCTCTCTGATAGAGAAGGCTTGATGTCTCACCTACAATTCCTAGGATTCCATAGCACTGAGCTGTGGAAGTTTAAAACGGTGTCAAACTGGATTATTTCTACGGTGCGGATGCAGCTTTAGATGAATAGAAAACCTTTTCCTTGTCTCCTGCCTTCTTCCCAGACAAGTTTTGGACTGTCTTGACCCAGTAAGCTCCACTCCAAGCTCCATCTGGATCTTATTTCAAGAACTGGCAACCCAGACTAGGTATCTGCTAGTCCAAGTATAGAAGCAATGTAGTTTGGCACCACTCTAAACTACCATGGCTTCATCCTACAGAATCCTGGGATTTGTAGTTTATGAGCACCACCATTCTTTGACTAATGACCTTGCAAAACTACTAATCCCAGGATTCCATAGGATGGAGCAACAGCACTTAAAGTGGTGTTAAGCTGCTTTATTTCTTCAGGGTAGATGCAGCCCAGTCTTAAACAGTTGTTCTCCAGCTTCTCTCCCTCTCTCTTTCTTGCAGACAGACGGCTAAATACAAAAATGGCTCCAGCTTCCACCTGCTATGACTCAGTGTAGGTTCCTAGGTGGTCTCATACAAAGTGCGGTAATCCATTAGGGTTGATTGTCTTCCGTCAGCGATCACGCCACATAAAGCCACTTGACGTGGCATGCCAGCATGGCTCACAATAACAGCACAGAGCAGCAGAGAGAAGGTGGCCACAGAGACAAGACATTTCTAAAAACATTTGCTCTGCTATAGCGCCTCATACATGTGGCATAACACTTAGCGAGTAGGCCAGCTTCCTTATCAGCTTTTGCCAGTATAGTTTATTGGAAGAACGTGTCCTTTGTTTTGATGTACAGTAACTAGTTGCAAATTTCGGATCTTAGATAGTGGCAAAAGGGTGCTGAATTTCACCCAGGACAAGTTCAGAACTTACGGTAGTTTCTTACAATGACACCTGTGAGCAAAGTTAAGCAGTTGTCAAAGCTGGACTCAGGCTACCTTGACTAACTGAAGCTAGAAGCACTGATACCCCTAGTGTTGCCTGCCTCTTATGAATGGGGTCAGCCCTATAATTGTGTTTTTTTGGACTATGCCATTCCTGCTTCAGAGGCTATTAAGAACAAATCTATGCACTGGTTCAGGAAAACTGCCGCGTAGTGAATGAAGATGATAGTGCATGTTTCAACTACAGATACAGTCGGCCGTCTGTATTGACAGACGCTTTCTCTGCAGGTTCAAGTATCCACAGCTTGAAAATATTCAAAAAAGTAAACGTTTCAAATAGCAAGCCTTGAGCAGTAGCAGAACATGCCACAAACCATCCTGGGCATAAAGTACTGTTTGAAAACACTGAAATTCTGAACCATGTCAGGATGCACAGGGTAGCCATTGAAATCCACAAACACCTGGACAATTTCAACAGAAAAGAAGAAACCCTTAAAGTGAACAAAGGTGCTTTACAGACCGCCCAAAAGGGTGGTCTGCCGGCGCCTGTGTTTGCTGCGCAAGGGAACCACAGCGTACAAACCGTGCGGTTCCCCCACGCAGCAAGAACCCACAAAAAGCGGGTTCTTCTTGCGGCGCTGTTGTGACGTCGCAAGGTGCCAATGGTGCCCTTGCAGCGTCACAAGGGCACTGAGACGTGCAGACGCTAGGCATCCATCACGTCAAAATGGCGGCACCCATCTGTATAGGGCACCGCCATTTTGACACCCTCGTTATGTGCGAGGGGCAAGGTGCGTCAG
>NW_024820747.1:0-1853 GCF_019175285.1 Sceloporus undulatus | reverse complement strand
CCTTCTCCTTCGTACCCGGGACGGCGCTTCCTCCCTCGAGGGGCAGCCTGTGGTCCCTGTTCGTTCCGACCAAGAGGCACCTTTCCTCCCGGAGGAGGTACCGCAGGGCGAGGCACAGCTTCCCGTAGCTGAAGTGCTCGTCGTACCCGACCAGGACGGCGCGGACGGAGGGCTCGAGCGGGGCCCTGGCGCCGAAGAGCTCGGAGTCCGGGGCCGGGGAAGGGCCGCAGCCCGAGTGGCGCACTCCGGCGGACTCCAGCTCCTTGCTCAGGGCCGCGCCGCCCAAGACGTAAACCGAGGCGGCATCGGCTTCGCCGTCGAGGGCGCGGCGGAGGAAGCGGGCGGCGCAGAAGGCCGAGCCGAAGACCTGCCGGGGCTCCGCTGGAGGGAAGCCCAGGCGACGCAGCTTCTCGACGTAGGCCTCCCGCGTCCGCGAGGAGTTGTTCGTCACGTAGCAAAGGAGCCGGCGGCGATGGCTCCCGGAGCCGGACTCCAAGAGCCGAAGGGCCTCCGCCGCCCCGGGAACCGCCGCCTCGCCGCGCCACAAGACGCCGTCGCAGTCGAAGAGCAGCGCCTCCGCCGAAGAGAGCACCGACCGCGCCAAGGACGGATCCAGGCGCTGGCAGCGCTTCCCCGCCGGCGCCTCAGCAGACGCCGCCATCTTGGCCTCGGTTCTCCTCAAGGAATCCGACGACGCCGGTTGGCTGAGACGCCCCCGCGACCCCGCCCCCAGAGCCACGCCATTGGACGACAGCGCCTTCTCACAAGACGCCTCGGCTCAGTCTTAAGACTCTCTCCGCCATTGCGCACCAGGCTCCTCCCATTTCCCGTTCCCATTGGCTAAGCCCTTCCACCCGCGCGCTCATTGGCTGCCTTAGCCGACTAGCCCCGCCTACTCGTCCTCTTCCTCCTCCTCCTTCAGGTGAGCCGAGGTGAGAGGATTTCCAGGCCGTCTCTCATTGGCTGAGCTCCTGTGCCGACGTCACCGCCTTAGCTACGCCCACCCTCCACTCGTCGGCGTTGTTATGACGACACGGCCGTAAAGCCGCCATCTTGGCGGTTGCGGCGCCTTGCGACATGGAGGAGGCCGCGATGGCAACGGGCGATGGGCTTACGGCAGCCGTGTCGGCGGGGCGGGAGCGCGACTCGGAGGCGCCGGCGGAGCACGCGAACCACGCCGCCGCCTTCCTCGGCTTCCCTTCCGCCTTCGACGCAGACGGTAAGGGCCTGTTTCGGAAGGGGCGGCGATGGCTCCGCTTCCCGGTCCGTAAGCGCCCCTCGGGGGTTAAAACGGCTTCCTTCGGGGCCTTAGGCTGTCTTCCATGCTTCGGAGGCCTTTTCCGTTGAAAGCCGGTGCGCTTCTATTCGAGACAATACGGTACTTTTGCCTCGCTGCGCTCTATTCGAGGCGTTACGGTACCTCCTGCGCATGCGCAGTACGGGGAAACCCTGTGAGAAGAGTTCCCAGCCTTTTGGCCTCCTTCAAGGTGATTGGGACTTCACTCCCATAATCCCTTGCTGTTGGCGGGGGATCCTGGGAGCTGAAGTCCAAAACAGAGGAGCAAAGGTGGGGAACCCTTGCCCTGTGGCAGCCATTTATGTAGAAAGGCCCCATTGCTTTCCCTTGAGTGGTCCTTCTCCCCTTCTGTGCTGATGACATCTTATTGTTACATTCAGGGCTGCAGGTCCCATTGCCCTGGCCTTCTGTTGAGGCTGATGATGGGCCTTGCAGTCCAACCCACAGCGTTTCCCACTCACGCCGACCCTAAAGGCCGAGGGAGCCTGACTGGCCCAGGGTCAGCCAGTGGGTTTCATGGCCCAGCTGGGAACCGAGTGCCATGCTGCCTTTGGCA
>NW_024820746.1:0-1853 GCF_019175285.1 Sceloporus undulatus | reverse complement strand
TTCAATCCAGAGATAAATACAGAAGAGTCAAGGTTTTCTGCAGGACAAGTGAGTTGCAATGCAATAATGGTTCAGTCCCCCTCATTCTAAAAATATTTCAAAATCAAAAATATTCTTAAACTCAAAACTTTTTTTCATGGGTGGCTGACATAGTGACACCCTCGCTTTTTGATTGTTCAATGCACATAAACTTTCTTTCATGCACAACATTATTTTAAAACATTGTAAAAAAATTTCTTACGGGCTATGTGTATAAATGTACATATGAAACATAAATGTTTTTAGCCTTGGATCGCATCTCCAAGATCACAAAATCATAAAATTGTAGAGTTGGAAGAGACCACAAGGGTAATCCAAGCCCCTGAAGTGCAAGAAGACACCATCAAAGCATTCCAGACAGATTGGCATCCAGACTCTGTTTACAAACCTCCCAGAAATGAGACTCCACCACTTTCTGAGGCAGCACATTTCACTGTTGAACAGCTCTTACCATCAGGAAGTTCTTTCCCACTGTTATCCTGAATGGTAGGGTCGTGGGAGGGCATCCAAAGTTGTATTCAATGGGGGAATAAATTTAGCTCAATAGAAAACTGCAAGAGGGCTCTGGGTAATGTTTCTAGAATGGTTCCAAACCAGCAACTCTAAACAGCAGATTCCAAATCAGTTCAGTTTATTAATTTAGAGGAATTCAACATTCGTACAAGACATGCACACACGCAACAAGTAAGACACAAAAGGTGGTAGTGGATAGTAACCTGTGGGTTACAGAGGGGGATACTATACCAGTTCCAGAAGTGAAGTTCTGATTGAGGGAAGGCTGTGACTTGGGGGTGGCTCAGACCACTGCTAGAAAAGTAAGGTCGGACAGCAATACTGAGGAGTCAAGCAAAACTCTGTCAGAATGTCTGCCTGATCCTAAACTAGACCAAATCGAAAGTGTCCGAACAGACATATTTATAGAATCAAATATGTCCTGTGGCAGTTTCTCAGGAGTTTGAACAGATATTCCAGAAGGAAGAATGGCCAGTAATGTGTGGGAATGACAGGCAATCAATGCAAACGTCTCACATAAAGAGGTGTCATCTCCAGAGGTAAATGATCTTTTATTTCCATCCTTCTGGCAAGTAGTCAGTGCATCACTCATTATCACATTCCAATGAGAAGGGACTATGTGGAGTCCTGTCTTAATGGTGCAATTTTGCCTACATGCACTAGGGCTTCCAAGTTGAGCTTACTTATTTGGCCAGGCTATTTCTTTGCATTGGGTGCCTTTTGTGGCTACATGATCAAAACATCTTTTATAATAGTAAACTTATATAAAAGGATGACTAGGGGTGAAGAAGGGCTAGTCCACGTGGTAACATAGTGTTTAGGTGGAATTTCTTTTCTCCCAGCTTGAATCCATTACTCCATGTCCTAGTTTCTGGAACAACAGAAAACATGCTTGCTCCTTCTTCCACATGACATTCTTTCCAAGAGATCTCATTATGCACATATATGCAGACATAGGTATTCCAAAATGCCCCTCCAGAATCTGAAATCCCAAGCAGTATGGGGTATTTGCTTTAAAAATCATTTGGTTCAGATTCTATTTTTGTTACTGCTGTTGTGTGTCTTGAAGTTATTTGTGTAAAAGCATATAAAATCTGCTATAGTGATTAAAACTGAAATAGATGCTTCCATACCAGATATGTTGTCTCTAATACAGCTTGTCTTATTTGTGATATAATACATATTGACATCAATGAGTCAGTTTAATGGCGATTACTTTAATGCAAGGGCCAACATGATGTAATGGTTTGAACACTGGACTAGGACACTGGGAAACCAGGGATCAAATCCTAACTCAACCA
>NW_024820745.1:0-1853 GCF_019175285.1 Sceloporus undulatus | reverse complement strand
TGGTTGAGGATCTCCAGAGGGACACCAGGGTTTTTAGTTTGTTTTAATTATATTTTATGTCTTGATATTGTGTTTTTAATCTGTTATATTTTTTAATACTTTCATAAGGAGGGGAGGGATTATAATGTTTTTAATTTTATATTTTACTCTGTTATAATTACTGTTGTCAACCGCCCGGATTGGTTCACCACAGGGCGGTATACAAATAATAATAATAATAATAATTATTATTATTATTATTATTACATGGCGGGCAGCGGAAGCCAAGCGGCGAGGGAAAGCCTCCACTTAAGGAGGCTTTCCCTCCCCACCCGGGCCCCAGGCCTCGCCGCGATCGGAGGCCAGGATGGGGGCCTTGCCTCCTTCTTGGCCCCCGCAGGGACCAGGAAGGAGGCGAGCAGGCCGCCGACGATGGCCGGGGCTTCGCCTCCTTCTTGGCCCCCGTGGAGACCAGGAAGGAGGTGAGGAGGGTGCAGGGAGGTGGGGAGGTTGGCGCAGCTGCGCCCAAGAGGCGCCGCCTCCCTGCAGCCTCCTCCGCCCCAGGCCTCGCTGCCCTCCTCTTCCTCCGCGCGGCCATGCACGGTGGAGGAGGAGGAGGAGGAGGAGGGCAGCGAGGCCCCAGGGTTGCCTAGCAACCCCTCTGCATCTGGGCTTTTCCCGGTTTTTGGCTGCACCCATGCCGTGACTGGGCAGGTGCTGCCAAAACCAGGAAAAACCAGTTGCAGCCGGGTTATGGCAACCCTTGGGGATAGGGATACCCCCCCTGGCAACTAGGCTTAGAGGCCCAAAGGATCTGAATTAGTCCCCCCCACACACACACACATCCTTTCCTTACCCTCCATAACAACCCTGCAAAGCTCAGTGATCCTCCTCTGGGAACATGCAGAAAGGACATGTTAGTTCTTTGCCTGAAAGTCCCCTTCCTTGAAGGGATGGAGGTTAAAGGAAGGAAAGAAGGAAAGTGCCAAGGGAAGAGATGGCATAAAGGGGGCTGCTGAAAGACAGGGGGCATTTGGATAGGAATCCCTCAGCAGCCATTTTGAGAAAGAGGGCTCTGCCTCTGGACAGAGAGACGAAGAATGTGCTCATTTGGGGAAATGTTAGGGTCTCTCTATTGGGCCACATTCTCCTCTGCCCTTGAGCCTTCTTTTGAAGCCCCATAGACAGGGAAGATCTAGACCATGCCCTCCCCAGGAAAGGAAGCCCCCTCCCTTTGCAGGCCCCATAGATGGAGGGAAGATAAGAAGATTATAAAGAGGGAAATCCCCTGGAGTGGATGGATTTACAGCTAGATGTTATAAAATATTTCAAGGGGAACTAGTGGGTCCACTATATAAATGGTCTAATTCTATTAATGCAGAGGAGATTCCAGACTCATGGGAGCTAGCGAGTATCACTTTAATTCCTAAAGAAGGAAAGGACAGCTTGTTAATGACTAATTGTAGACCAATAATTTTGCTGAACACTGATTATAAGATATTCACACAAATACTTGCCAGCAGACTGAAGGTAATTTTGAATTCGACAATTGGGAAGGAGCAAAACGGATTTTTATCAGGCAGACAGATTAGGAACAATATCAGAACGATTATAAATTGTCTTGAATTTTACCAGGTCAATAATGAGAATAAAATGTGCCCTAATTGCTATTGACACGGAGAAAGCCTTCGACAGCATGAGATGGGATTTTTTGATAGAAGTGGTAAAAAGTATGGAAATGGGAGGCAATAAGGCAAATATATAATCGGCAAAGAGCTTAATTATCAACGGAGAAAGATCCCAAGGATGTATGATCAATAAGGGCACAAGGCAAGGATGCCCGATATCACCGCTCTTATTCTTAGAAGTGATGG
>NW_024820744.1:911-1853 GCF_019175285.1 Sceloporus undulatus | reverse complement strand
GAGAGTGTTGGGTGTGAGGGATTGAAGAAGCATCCAGCTGTGTTTATGTAGTGAGAAGCAAAATGAAGACATCTTCCTCTGAGGGTCACTGGGGAGGTCAGGAGGTTTCAACAAATGATACACTCATTGCACATCTAGTTACGGGGACATAACCAGGGCCCTCTCCAATTCCCCATCCCCTAATCCCCCACCACTCCAAGAAGGCATGGAGTATCTCTTGTGTAGGGGAGCTGCAGTGATTCTATGCTAGCTCCAGGGGGCTTTGTTTGGTGCAGAGGGAGGAAGGGGATGCCCAACTCTGCATCGGCCCAAAGGAGGCATATGTTCCCTGCGTATCTCACCAGCAGGATCCTGTTCTCTGTGACTTTGACTGCTGCAGGGTTTCTTGCCAAGCCAATCCTAACCCCGGTCCCTTTTCTCAGGAACGTCATCTCGGCCTCCTTGTACACGGCTCTGGGGCCTCTCTTTCTGGAAGTGACCCAAGTGCAAGACCACCAGGACCCCTGCCCACCTGATGGCCGACACAGAGGCCAAGCGGAGGCAGTTGGGCTACAACAGAAAGAGGCTGCTGAAGTTCAACAGCTCTTTGGTGAGTCACTATCCTATTAGAAATGTCTAAATGCACCAGAATTCTTTGGTGGCTAAATGTATTGTATGTGTTGGGATAGTCAGTATCCTTATCCATCTTCAATATCCCAGCTATGGCCTAAATTATATTGTGTATTATATTGAAAAAATTCGAGACAAACTGGATCTCAAAGGCATTAGCTTTTTTCTGGCTGACAGAATTTAAAGTTGATTTCCTGGACTGAATTCTAAAGTGATCAAATAATATTTGGATGCACCATGTGCTTTCCTCCCCTTTTGCTTAGTCACTCTCTCGATGAAGGCTATTTTCTGTTGCAGGTGACCTTTGCGGATGTGGCGGTATATTTCACTGAG
>NW_024820744.1:0-811 GCF_019175285.1 Sceloporus undulatus | reverse complement strand
TAAGCAAAAGGGGAGGAAAGCACATGGTGCATCCAAATATTATTTGGATGCACCATGTGCTTTCCTCCCCTTTTGCTTAGTCACTCTCTCGATGAAGGCTATTTTCTGTTGCAGGTGACCTTTGCGGATGTGGCGGTATATTTCACTGAGGACGAATGGAAACTGTTGACGAAGAAGCAGCAACTTATGTACAATTATGTGATGGTGGAGAATTACGAAAATTTGGCTTTTGTGGGTAAGGAAGCTGAATTCATTGCCTTTCTTATGAAGACTGAGGTCCCTTTCATACTACATTATCATGGCACTATGATTCCACTTTAGAATCATAGAATCATAGAGATGGAATAGACCACAAGGACCATCTGGTACAACGCCTTGCCCTGCAGGAATAAACATTGAAAGAATCCCCAGTAGACGGCCACCCAGCCTTTGTGTAAAGACCTTCAAAGACCTTTAAAACCCTTCAAAGAAGTAGTGCTTTAGACATTAATAAGAATAATAATAATAACCTTAATGAGACGCCACCATGCTCTGAGGGAGTATATTCCACTGCTGAATAGCTCTTACTGTCAGGAAGTTCCTCCAAATGTTTACTCATGTTCAACTTATGGTCTACTTGGACTCCTAGATTCCTTTCACATGTAGTCTTGTTCAGCCAGGTGTCACCCATCCTATATCTGTGCATTTCTTTTTTCCGCCCTCAGTGCAGTACCTTACATTTCTCCGTGTTGAATTTCATTTTGTTAGCTATGGCCCAGTTTTCTAGTCTGTTCAGGTCATTTTGAATCTTGATCCTGTCCTCTGGGGTATT
>NW_024820743.1:0-1853 GCF_019175285.1 Sceloporus undulatus | reverse complement strand
GGGATATGGCATCCCTAACTGCAATGTCTCCAAGCCCAAAGAGTTTAGATGGAACAAAAGCTAGAGAGAAAGTTTTATTTATTTGTCACACCCAGGCCTGTTACAAACGGGCCTTTGCGGTGCCCCCGTCACGTGCTAGGGGTTGGCCGAGGACCTAGCGTCCACACCGGCCTCACCCCTAGCATGTGACGGGGGTGTAAAAATGGCGGCGCCCTATACACACGGGCACTGCCATTTTTACGTGCCAGACACATAGTGTCCGCACATCGCGCCCCGGATATGACGCCGCAAGTGTGCGAGAAGCACCTTGTGGTGTCCCATCTGGGGCGCAAGAAGAAGCGCCATTTTGGGGCTTCTTTTTGCTCCACAAGGGAGCCGCGCGGTTTGGCTGCTACGGCTCCCTCGCGGAGCAACCGGCAGCGACGCGAGCCCCCCCGTTTTGGGCGGTCTGTAACGTGCCTAAGGGTCTTTAAAAAAATTCCAGCACTAGGAAGTTTATCACAGGAAGGAGATTGGGAGTTTATCTCATGAATATCCCAGAAAAATCACGTAATTACGTGAAACAATTTCACACGACATCACACAAAACGTACCATTAAAATGGTCACAAAGAAGCATTAATGCACATCTTTTTACTTCTGGAATTTTAGCGACAATGCATTTCCGATATGACTTAATTTTCACAATTGCATGTGATCATCATTTGCACAATTACTCACCATTTCTGCTTCATTTGCAGGGTGCTTTAAATGCGCTTTAATCTCTCTTTAATACTAAATTAGCTATCAATACTGGAATCGGGTAGATTCCAGATGGTGCAGCTGGGGGACTGTCGCTCCGATAAGAGGGCCCTCACATCAGGTGTCCCTCAGGGAGCGATTTTGTCCCCCATGCTATTCAACATTTACATGAAGCCGCTGGGAGAGATCATCCGGAGACACGGGGCGCGGTGTTATCAGTATGCTGATGACACCCAAATATGTTTCTCTGTGTCTCCGACTGATGCAGTGACTAGGGATGGCATCTCTCCTCTAAATGCCTGCTTGGAGTCGGTAATGGGCTGGATGAGGGAAAACAGATTCAGCCTGAATCCAGAGAAAACGGAAGTACTCATGATAGGTTCCCTGGGCCCGGGGAAGGAGGTTTGTCCCCCTGTCCTGAACGGGGTCACGCTCCCTGTGAAGGACTCTGTTTGCAGTCTGGGGGTGCTTCTGGATTCGTCGCTCCAGCTAACATCTCAGGTGGATGCGACGGTCAGAGGCGCCTGTTATCAGCTTCGGCTGATATGCCAGCTGTGACCCTACCTGGGCGGGGGGGACCTTGAAACGGTGGCACATGCTCTGGTAACCTCTCGGTTAGATTTCTGCAATGCGCCCTACATGGGGCAACCCTTGTACCAAACTTGGAAGCTACAATTGGTTCAGAATATGGCAGCAAGGCTGGTCACTGGATGCTCCAGGACCAGCCATATAACACCTATATTGCAAGATCTACACTGGCTGCCTACCTGCTTCCGGGCACAATACAAGGTGTTGGTAATTACCTATAAAGCCCTAAATGGCTTGGGCCCAGGGTACTTGGAGGACCGCCTCTCCCCATATAATCCGCCCCGCACTCTCAGATCGGGTGAGAAACACTTATTGAGAGTTCCTAAATTTAGATACATCTCATCTCAGAGGGCTTTTTCCATCACAGCCCCACAGCTCTGGAACTCTTTGCCCAATGAGCTCCGCACTGTCACCTCCCTAGACGTGTTTGAGAGGAATTTGAATACCTTCCAATTTCGCCAGACTTTCCCCCATGATCATTAATTGTCATCTTAATCGCCCTTCAATGATGTATATGGTTCAATC
>NW_024820742.1:0-1853 GCF_019175285.1 Sceloporus undulatus | reverse complement strand
TTTCAAACTTTGCCCAGCATCAGACTTATTTTTCAATATTCTTACAAAAGCATACCTTGAATATCTATCTACAATTACTAGGAAATATTTGCTTCCTCCTAATGACAAACAGTTTGCTTGGGCTACATCAGCATGGACAAACTGAAATGGTCTTTGAGCAATACTTTTGGATTTCTTAGCAACTGGAAAAGCTCTAACCTTCACTTGATTACAAACAGTACAGTCTAAGTGATTTTTGCATTCTGCTACTTTTAGATCTGGACACATGCTTATTAAATTCTTTAAACACTTGAAACTAGCATGGCCAAATTTTCTATGGAGCTCATGTATGCAGTCTTTGTGCAACGGAACATTATCAATACTGTTAGCATTCTCTACCTTGTAATTATCAACATTTTCCTCTAAGAAATAAAGCTTATCCTTTTTCAAGCCTATGCCACGCAGTTCCCCATTCAATGTTATTTTACACAAGTTCTTTTCAAATGTGACTATGTAGTCTCTGTCTGTTAATCTGCTCACTGATAACAAATTGTTTTCTAATTCTTTTACATGCAAAATATCATTAAAGTTTTCTTTTAGCCCTGGAATGTAAACTGTCCCCATTTGATTTACAGTAGTGAGCTCATTCCCATCAGCCAAAACTACCGAATTTACATTTCCTGGCTTCCTTTCACTAATTAAATTAATGTTATTACACATGGAGGTCGAAGCTCCTGAATCTACAAGCCATTTAGAGTTTGCATTTTGTTTTTCCTTAATCATGGTTGCAAACACCTTATTATTATTTCTATTGTCCTTCAAAAATGGCGGCTTGGACTGCTTCTGCCTCTGGTCGTGCCATGGTTGCCATCTGCTCTCTTGCTTGCTTCTATCAGCAGCCAACTGCTTACAATGCCTCTGCAGATGTCCAATCTTTTTACAGTAGAAACATTTTCTTTGCTCTCTCGAAGAAGCTGCCTGGTCCAGCCCACGCCCATCAGGCTTGGCTTGTTCACTTGGCACGCTCTTGGAAGTTGCTGCGTCATTCCTCTCAGACAACCTCCTCTGGTTTTCTTCCAGAATTCTGGCCACAACTAAGTCTCTCATCAATTCTTCTGCCGGTAAGTTTTGCAAAGCATTGGTGATGTTGTCCCAAGTAGGGTCTAGTGATTCAATCAATATATAACACTGCTGTTCTCTACTTATTTCAACTCCTCTTAGCTCAGCCTGCACAAACAAGTTTTGCATAGTTTTTAAATGTTCTACCACACACTGCCCTTTTGCCATCTTCTGTCTATAAATTCTCTTAGACCATAGCATTTTTGCAAAGGCAGTCGAAGGAGTGTGTAAATGCTGCAGAGTGTCCCAAACATCTTTCGCGGTTTCCTTATCTCTGACGTCATTAATCAAGTCTTCCTCCAGCATTAAATAAAGACAGGCTTTGGCTTTGTTATCTTTCTCTTTCGTGGCTGCATTGGCATCTGCTGGCAGCCTGGCTTCAACTGTGGCCCACAAACTTTCTTTTACAAGTAGAGACTGGGCTAAATCTTCCAGGTGGAGTAGTTGCTTCTGTTCAATTTACTAAACTTCAAAGTCTCCATCTTAATTTGTGCAGTGACTCAATTGACACAGTCCTTCTGAGTATGCACAGCTGACCCCTTTCGGGCTGAATAAAAACACAGGAGGAGTTACTCACGGAGCTTATCAGTGCAGCGCAAACAGCTTGCTCTGATCTGTCTTCCACAAAACTGTCTTCCACTCTCTGGAACTTTCAGCTTCTGTGGATGCTGGGTGCTGCAGTATCTGGGCCCATAACCCTTGTCAGGGATGATGGGAGTTGTAGCTCTTCACCTCTGGCTCGAACTCACCACCTT
>NW_024820741.1:0-1853 GCF_019175285.1 Sceloporus undulatus | reverse complement strand
GCCATGAAAGCCTTTGACTTACCTAGAGGACCTTGTCAAATGGAGTGAGTTCTGGTACAGAGGGGAGATTCCTTAAAGCAGTGGTCCTCAAACTTTTTTGCTTCTCCCCTGCCACCATATGCTCTAACTCCACACTCCAGTCAGCCAGCCTATCTCAAAATGACACCACTCCAAGCCACTAAAGCAATGCCTTTGCACCCATGCCTTGTGAGAATTTCCCAACCACCACTACTAGCAAAAGACATGGCTAAGAGAGTAAGCTCAAAGAGCGGGAGACACCACCACACAAAGCATTCAGCAAGATTCTGTACTGGTTTTAAGGGACCCTGAAAAGAAGTTTCATGCAACCCTTATCCCCACCATAGTCCTAAAGGCTGCTGGTTCCTCTTGTTTTTTTTTTTTTTTGCACACACTGAAGTCTTGTTTTTCCTCACTGCCCCACTTCTGCCCCCTCCTTTCCCTCACCATCCCCCTAAATCTTTTCACCCCTCAACACCCCCCCCCCACTTTGGGAATCACTGCCTTAAAGCATGGAAGCAGCTTGTGTGTGGGGAGTTTTCTGACCCATGAAATGCAGATCTTGGATAACTATGACAGTTATTCTTATTCTCATTGTTATCATCTTAATCATTATCATTGTTAGCAAAAAAATCATCACTACTTTTACTGATATCCATGTCAACATAAAATGCACAACATGAGAAAAAATATAAAAGCATCAACAAATAGTATTATACAGTCAGTGATAGTCAATGCTAGTACAAAGCCAGAGGCCAATAAGCAGCCCAGATGTCACCATTCAGATTATTGGGTGCTTAATATAAATCAGTATTTTTTTATTTTAAAAGTTTTATTTTTTTAAAAAAAAGTGTGTGTGTGTGTGTGTGTGTGTGTGTGTGTGATTTGTAATTACTTCTAATATATTGAACTGACTTATTGAAAAGAAATAAACCATGTGGTCATAAACCTATCATAGCTTTTAATTCCCTGCAGAATTCACATTTGAGCAGTACGTTTTTTGTGTAGGGCAACAAGCCATGTATGTCTCTTCCAAGCATATATTGACATACCAAGCAAATCTTTCTTGGATTCAAGCCATAATGTTCACATATTGTTTGCCATGTCTTTTAATTATTTCATTGTCGTTTAAGTTTATGTTTTTGTCATTTATTTATTTGGCTTAAATCCTAGCTTTCTCCTGAAACTGGGCACAGTTAAAAGAAATAAAAACAGACTTGAAGGCACACAACAACAGCAACAGTACAAAAACTGATAAGAAATGTTTAAACATTACAAAATATAATAGTACAATCCAAATGAATTAAAGAACAAATCAATAAAAAGTACAACATCATTTACAGTCGGCCCTTCTTATACACATATTTTTTATACACAGATTCAAGCATCCACAGTTTGAAAACGTGCAAAAAAAGGATCAATTTCAAATATCAAACCTTGATTTTCCATGTTTTATAAGGGACACCATTTTGCTATGTCATTATATTTAATGGGACTTGAGCATCCATGGATTTTGTTCTCCACGGGGGTTCTTGGAACCAAACCCCAGTGTATAACAAGGGTACACTGTATTTGTATTAGCACACACACCTGCCTGATTCATCTCAGGAGTTCCCCAGTTACCCTATTTCATTCAGAAACAGGGCACCTAGCCACATGGGTGCAGCCAGCCACCCTGTTTCCATGTCAGACGGGCCAACTAGAGGTCTTCTCAGATGAATGAAAGGTAAGGATCGACACGCGGACCCAAGGACTAACCCAGGTGAGCTCCAGGGCCAAGATAGCATGGGCTCAGTCCTTGCCTGTCTGTTCAGGCCCACACAGGGAAATCATGT
>NW_024820740.1:0-1853 GCF_019175285.1 Sceloporus undulatus | reverse complement strand
CAGGACAGGATATGGGGTGGAGACTGCCATGGTCGCCTTAACTGATGACCTTCGTCTAAGCATCGACAGAGGAAGCGTGACCCTGCTGGTGCTATTAGACCTCTCAGTGGCATTTGACACAATAGACCATGACATGCTCTTGGAACGCCTGAGAGTTAGGAATTGGAGGCACTGCTTTGCAGTGGTTCTGTTCCTTCCTCTCAGGTAGATTCCAGAGGGTGATGCTTGGGGACAGCTGCTCTTCAAAAACAGAGCTTAATTGTGGCATCCCTCAGGGCGCCATCCTGTCCCTGATGTTATTCATCTACATGAAGCCGCTGGGAGAAATCATCCGTAGACATGGAGCGGGGTGTTATCAGTATGCCGATGACACCCAAATATCCTTCTCCATGTCTCGGTCATCAGCAATGACGACAGATGGCATTTCTCCCCTCAGTCAATGTCTTGCAGCAGTAATGGACTGGATGAGGGAAAACAAGCTCAAGCTGAATCCAGACAAAACGGAAGTACTTACGGTAGGGCCCCGCATACCAGGTATTGGGCTGCAACCTCCAGTCCTAGAGGGGTTCACGCTCCCCTCAAAGGACTGTGTTCGCAGCTTAGGGGTGCTTCTCGACTCATCGCTTCAGATGAGAAATCAGGTGAATGCAACGGTCAAGAGTGCCTGTTATCAGCTCCGGCTGATCTGTCAGCTGCGCCCTTTCCTGGAACGGGGTGACCTTGAAACTGGTAACCTCAAGGCTTGATTTTTGCAATGCACGCTACATGGGGCTACCCTTGTGCCTAGTCCGGAAACTTCAACTGGTACAGAATATGGCAGCCAGATTGATTACAAGAACAACTAGGAGTGACCATATTACACCTATATTGAAATCACTCCACTCGCTGCCTATTCGTTTCTGGGTACAGTACAAGGTGTTGGTTATTACCTTTAAAGCCCTCCATGGCTTTGGCCCAACCTACTTAAGGGATCGCCTCCTTCCGTATAATCCGCCCCATACCCTCAGATCCTCTGGGAGGAATTTGTTGCAGTCCACAAAGACCAGATTGACGGCGACCTCCCAGAGGACTTTTTCCGCAATCGCTCCCACTTTATGGAATGGCCTACCGGACGAGATCTGTCAAATTGCCAACCTAGAGAGCTTCAAGAAAGCGGTCAAGATGGATCTCTTCCAGCAGGCCTTCCCGGAATAGAACCCGGCCATGTAATGCTCCCCCCACAGACATATATAAGCAAAGACTCTGCCCACCGTTATTTTATTATCATATTATTGTTTTTAGATTTTATCGTTTGTAATTTTAATGGATAAAATTGTTTAATCCTTTTTAAGGGGAGGAATTGTATATATAGTATTTTTTAAAGGTTGTATGCCGCTTTGATTGTGGTAACAAAAAGTGGGATATAAATTAAAGTTTTATTTATTTATTTATTTATTTTTATCACAACAACAACTTGAGAGTAAGTGTGATATGCAGTAGTTTGAGCACTCTGGAGATCAGGGTTTGAATCCCCATTTGGCCATGGAAACCCACTGGGTGACTTGGGTAAGTCACACACTCTCCGCTTCAGATGAAGGCAATAGAACTTGCTCTTGCTCTTAAGAAACTTTAAAAGACTCTTCTGCCGCTAGAAGCCAGCATGGTGTAGCGGTTTGAGTTTTGGACTACAACTCTGGAGACTAGGGTTTTATTTCCAGTTCCACTGTGAAATCCCCTGGGTGACCTTGGTCAAGTCACACTCTCAGTCTCAGAGAAAGTCCATGGCAACCTCCTTCTGAGGAAACACACCGAAAATCCTATGATGCTTTTGCCTTAGGGTTGCCATAAGACTCCAAGGCACACGACATCCACAA
>NW_024820739.1:0-1853 GCF_019175285.1 Sceloporus undulatus | reverse complement strand
GGGCAGCATGGCCTTTCTTTAACATTCATTAGTAACAAAATACAATTAAAAAAAAAAACCAAGATGCTTAACAGACTGTGCAGAGGAGGGCTTAGGGTGGGCATAGACCCTTCCTCCTCCCCAATTTTGCAGGTGTGCTATGATAAATGTTCTGTTATTCTACAAGGCATTCAGAATTACACCTCAGACACAAAACTGGTCATTTGATTTCTCAAGCTGTGCCAGTTAACATATGCTTCTTCCCACAACTCTCAGTATAAAAAGATTATTGCTGCACATAATTAACTCTGCTGCAGGCAGAAACATTTGCAACACTTAAAGTATGTAGCTGGGAGACACATCTCTAGATATTTTTCTGAGTTCTTGTATCCTGATTCAGGATAACATGCCACAGGCACTTTCTGCCATAGCTAGCTGACAGAGATGCCCATGTTAGGAAAGAGAAGGTTGCTAGTTACTTGCTGCCTTACTGCCAGAGGGTATCTCTTCATTCTTAGTGTGGAGGAAAAATTAGTAAATTCTGAACCACTCTATTCTGCTTTGGTTCGGCCTCACCTAGAATACTATGTCCAGTTTTGGAAACCACAAATCTAAAAAGGATGTTGACAAACTGGGGCATGTCCAGAGAAGGGGGACAAAAATGGTGAAGGGTCTGGAAACCATGCCCTATAAGGAGATACGTGGGGAGTTGGGTATGTTTAGCCTACAGAAAAGAAGATTAAGAGGTGAAATGACAGCTCTGTTTAAATATTTAAAAGGATGTCATACTAAAGATGGAGCAAGCTTATTTTCTGCTGCTCCAGAGAATACGAGCCAGAAAACAGATTTAAACTACAAGAAAAGCGGTTCAACTTCAACATTAGGAAGAAGTTCCTGACAGTAAGAGCTGTTCAACACTGGAACATGTTCCCTTACAGTGTGGTGGAGTCTCCTTCTTTCAAGGTTTTTAAAGAGAGGCTGATGGTCATTATTCTTTGATTGTGTGTTCCTGCATGGCAGGGGGTTGGACTGCATGGCTCTTGTGGTCTCTTCCAAGTCTATGATTCTATGGCCTGTTACAGACTGCCAAAATAAAGCTGCTTCGGGTCTCTTTGGAAGTATGCTGTTTAAATGATGCATGCATCCGAAGAATCCTGAAGCTGCACCAAAGCTGTACTCCAGTGCTTAGGAATGGAGTGTGGCTTTGGCGTGACCTCCGGACTCTTCGGACCCATGCATCATTTAAATAGTATACCTCCAAAGAGATCCGAAGCAGCTTTATTTTGGCAGTCTGTAACAGGCCTATGTTTCAGTTCTGATCACACTTCATTTTAACCTAAACTTAGATAAGGAAATTCTCTGGAGTGACAAAAGCTCAAATCTGAAAGTAATAATAAAGAAAAGTGTCCACAAATACACATTACTGCTATGTAACAGATCAGACTGTTTGTCTAATTTAACCAGGAGCTGTTCACCAGGATCTTAGCTAGAAACTTTTGATGACTCCTCCATTGGTGTGCTGAGGATAAGCGAGCTAGTGGTAGCTTCAAGACAAGATCTCTCCAAAAGGCCCTGTTATTTCAAGATGTTACTCTATCTGAGCAGTCTGTCCTCCTTTTTATCCACTCCTCCAAATCAGACCAGGCAAAAAATGGCAGGGAGCTGCAACTACTATCATACAGTGATAAACTGCTCTGTCTTGTTAGATCCTTAGACAAATTCCTACAAGTTAAAGGTCATATCCCATGCCCTTTGTTATGCCATTTGGATGGGCTACCAATCACCAGGTTCCAGTTTTGATCAGTCACAGAAAGAATGTTAGATTGTTTATGTCTTAAGGGAGTCAGATTTGCCACACACTCCTTTTGTATAGG
>NW_024820738.1:0-1853 GCF_019175285.1 Sceloporus undulatus | reverse complement strand
GGGAGAAGCTCTCCCAGGCCCCTCCGGAGGCCCTGGAAGCGGCTCTGATGTTATGAACGATCCACCCATCTAAAAATCCTGCACCCTGGAAATTGGGAAAGGGGGTTCTCACTATCAGGGCCCCTAGAACTGTTTCTAAGGTTGGTCTCAACACTGGCAGGCAGGTTCTTATTAATTTTGCCTATCAGACAATCAGTGTGGTTTGGGTGTTGGGCTAGGATTCTGGAGACCAGGCTTCAAATCTCACTCTGCCACAGAAATCCACTGAGTGACCTTAGACAAATCACACTCTCTCAGCATCAAAGGAAGGCAATTGCAAAGCCCCTTTGAAAAATGTTGCAAAGAAACCCCTGTGATAAGTTCCCTTTAGGATCACCATAAACTGGAAATGGCTTGAAGGCTCACAACCACAACAAAAACATTTGCAGATATGTGCAGGGTGTGGAAAATTACTTTATCTATTGTGACTGAAATATCCTTAATTATGAAGACACAAACAGAATGTGCACTTAGAATGTACTCAGTGTAGCTTACTACAACGTAACTGTGCATAGGATAGATTTCAGGCAGCCTTTATTATACCTGGGAAGACTCAACAACAATAGCCTTAATATTTCTTAGCACTTGATCAAAAATACACTTTTCACTGATAATGTGCCAAGAGGCTCAACTACATAGGAGTCTTTGTGGTACAGTTTCAATGGGGGCTCAGTCTGTGTGCCTATACTTGGGGGGCCTAAGTCCCCATTCTCCCTGTTCCAGGACCTGTGGCCACTGTCTCTAATCATTGATTGGTGATGGCAGGGATTCCTTCTCATATTTCTCCCCATAGGATGGGGGCAGAGGAGAAAAACAGAAAAATGCATGAGAGCTGGGGAATCCCTCCTCCCATTTTATATGAAGATATTGAATTGTAAAGAATTCAACTTGAAAGTCCCTTGTTTTCTGCAACATTCTGCTATATCCTTTCATCTAAATTGTTTGTCTGTATACTTTGCCTTTTGGAGAGGCAGCAGTTATCCCACCTGATCATTTCAACCTTGAGAATTCATTTCAATTACAGTTTACAACCTGCAAACAAAAAGAGTGTGCATCTCTGTAGTAACGATGACTGCTGTGCTTTGATGAGCTTTCTGCATTGGCTCCCCAATTGTTGTCACTCTTCTCTGTTGTCTGGCACATTGTGCCCCGGGACACAATTAGGACATCTTCAAACTGTTATGCTCTCATCAGTGCTGTGCGCTGGTGAATTTATCTCCTCTTCTAGCTACAGGAGATTAGAGTCCCTCATAGTCTCATGTACTAACAAATTCCTTTCTCTGTTTTTCTCTTTCTTGGTAAGTTTCATTCAAGTACTACTTTTATTTTCTCCCAGTGGCCAAGAAAAATATTATTCTAATCTTGCAGATCTCTCTGGTCTATCCTTTGCAAATCCTCACCTGGAGCACTCCCTTCCTTCCATTTTAGCTTTTTATGATCTATATTGAGCATTCTTGTCATCTTGCTGTCATCGTGCTTTGCAATGCAGATTACTGAGGGAACCCCAAACCTCTCAGTTTTCATGACATCATTACCTCTAATTTTTCCTTTCATGTTTTAAAGAGTGATTTGGTGTAGGTAAGAGGATGTTTTAGTCCATTTTCAAGCCCTCAAATGAACAAGAGTCATTGTTTTTACTGATTATGCTGCCTTTCTGTTACTTCTCTTACAATATATACCTTGCATATTGAGCCGTAACAAAACGGAATGAACAAACCCAACATGTACAAACTAGAGTTAACTGCAGTATTATAGTAAATAACACCCAAGGCAGCAGACAGACAGACTTAAAACCCACCAAAAAGCTTTAGTAA
>NW_024820737.1:0-1853 GCF_019175285.1 Sceloporus undulatus | reverse complement strand
TGTATCCCTCAGATCCAGACCACAGCCAAGGCTTGTAGATTCTTTTTATACAATATTGCCAAAATCTGACCATTTCTCTCTGTCACTACTGCCAAGATTCTGGTCCATGCCCTAGTGGTCTCGTGACTTGATTTCTGTAACATCCTTCTGGCAGGGCTTTCTCTTTCTCACCTCCGTCCTTTAATTTCTGTCCAGCATTCAGCTGCATGCATTATTACATCTGCCCACCGCTCCGACCATATCTTTGCTTTGTTGTCATCCCTTCACTGACTCCCCCTCCCTTTTCATATTCAGTATAAACTTCTGTTGTTGACTTTTAAAGCCTGTATGAGCTGCTCCCCTCCTTATTTATCTGAACTTCTTTCTCCTCACATTCCCACTTGGGCCCTCCGTTCTGTTAGTCAAGGTCTGCTGTCTCAGCCCAGGGTTTTCTCTGCTCCATCCCGGATTTTCACTTGCTGCACCTCACTCCTGGAACCTCCTTCCCCCCACAAGCAAGGGTCATCATTTCTTTAACAAGCTTCAAAATGGAGTTGAAGACCATCCTGTTCAGCGAAGCATCCCCCGGCATTGCGTGACTATTATTTGTTATTTTAAATTTTTAATTTGTTGCCTGCTTTACTTTATTGAACCCTTTCATGTATTGTAATGTATTATTTATATGTATTATGCTATTATTTTTTAGATTGTATGCCATGGGCAGGTTTACTTTATATATTTTATTGTTTGTATGTATTGTATGTTTGTGTTAATCTACAGTGCTATATAAATAAAGCATAACAACAACAACAACAACAACAACAACAACAACAATAAATAACTCAGTCAAAGCCAAAAGGAAAGCAAGCACTCTAGAATAACGCAGCTATGAAACAAGGGATAAGGCAATCAATTTTCAAAGTCCAACTGGATTTAAAAGATTACAACTGCCTACAAAAGGCTAGTGAGTGGGAAATTGTAAGAATTCCCTGAGGATCACTGTGGCAATGCAAAGAGGCTGCTGTGATGGGAGTGAAAATAGTTTCTCTGTAAGAGGGACCCTGGGACAAGGCCTCATTACATGATCTTACTTTCCAGGGAGCCTTAAACAAGAGGAGACATTCCCCAAGATATTAAAGCCCAAGAAGTATCTAAGGTTTTTAAAAGGGAAGAAACAGCACATTGAATTGTACCAGGAAACTAACTGGCAGTGGGATTAATGTTTCAGAGCATATGATATATGCTAATATCAGTCTGCACCTGATCAGGTCAGCTACCAAGTTCTGCATTCGCAAAAATGTCCAAATTAACCTGAAAGGGAGCACAACACTCAATTATAACCAAAGGGCTTAGTCTGATTTTGGATCTACAGAACTGTTTGCAAGAAAACTGATGCAGTGAGTTGGGAGAAGACTATGGGGAAACACCTGTTATGGACTACAACCTCCAGAATCCCCCAGTCAGCATGGCCCAACATCCTACTAACCTAGCCTTTTGCCTTCACTGATACTTTACACCAAGAGTAGAGAAAGGGAAGGCCTGGGTTTGCATGTTGGCCCAATAGGCCATGTTTTTTTAATATTTGACCCCTCCAGACTCCTTTGACCACTCTTCCTGGTCAAAAAAGGGGCTGAATTGGAAATCTCCAGGTCAGGCAAGTTATTGTTTAAATAGGTTGCAGACACACATTGCACTATTTTAAGATTAAAAATATTTACTTATCAGTTCTGGAAGTGGAGTTCTGGGCAGTTCTGGGCTCTTCCTTCTTTTTGGTATTTTTGGCATCTGGATGATCCCAGGGCAGAAAATTGGCCTGCTATAGTTGTCCATCCATGCTTTATACCTTCACTTGAAAAATGCTCTTCGTTAAAAAT
>NW_024820736.1:0-1853 GCF_019175285.1 Sceloporus undulatus | reverse complement strand
TGTAATCCATATTTATTGTTACCTATAACCAAGCTAACAATTATCACTCTCCACTACACATCTCTTGAAATATTGGTGCACAAACATTTCTATATTTCTGATACTACCACCATATTTGCTTCATGGGTGTGTATAAATGACAATGTGGAAGTCTTTCATCACATGCCAAATACAGAGTAAGAATATATGTAGTCTCACATTTATCTTTGGAGGTTGAAAACAAATGTAAGTGTTCATAAATTTAGTCAGATTATACTTCTCATCAAATTCTTAATGAGGACCAGTTCATAAGTGGAGCAGAATAAGCAGTAGCCATTAACCTGGACTATTTGTATGAGTACAGTTAGCCCTCCATATCCACGGGTGCTGCATCCACTGATTCAAACATCCACAGCTTGAAAATACTTTTTAAAAAATCCAAAAAGCAAACCTTGATTTTGACATTTTATATATGGGACACTATTTTACTACACCACTGTATATAATGGGATTTGAGCACTCATGGATTTTGTTATCCATGGGGGTCTTGGAACCAGAGTCCAGCAGATACCAAGGGCCCACTGCATATGTCTATAATGCAACTTGATGGAAAAGTGCCAGGCTAGAAAAACAAATTGCCAGGAAAAAGATTGTATGGACCTAGTAGGTACAAGACACATTTATGTGTTTTTGCAGGGGAGCATTCAAACAAACCTAGCCAGCATGGTGTAGTGGTTTGAACATTGGACTACAACTCTGGAGACCAGAGTTTGAATCCCCACTCAACAATGGAAACCACTGGGAGCCCTTGAGCAAATCACACACTCTCAGGCTCAGAAAAACCCTGTTAGGTTCAACTTAGGGTCACCATAAGTTGGAAATGACTTGAAGGCACACAACAATAAAACAACAACAACAACAACAACAACATGTCAAACATACCACCTTCCACTTGTAGTTAGAAATGGTATAGTCCAGGAATAATTTTACCATAGTTCTTCTGGGATGCATAACCTACCTGAGCCTCATTCAGCAAACTGGCTTAAACTAAATTAGTTTCCTTCTTTTCTTTCTTTTTTTTTTTTAAGTTTTATTCTTTTTTTATTTAATAGAAAACCTCTATTATACCTAAAAGTGTTTTCTGTGAGACAAATTCATTTTATGTTTTCCAGGCAAATTAGAATGTTTCTTTCATTTGGCTTTCCTGTACAACATGCTTTTAAGCAATAGTCCCAGTGGTTTCAGGCCCTATCACCTAATAATTGACCATGACAGGAGTTATATATCCAGAGCCAACGGGAAGAATGAATTGTGTATGTCAGGCTCAATTACAAGGTGGAAGACCTAGCAACAAAAAAGACTGAACTGATTAAAGCTTGATGTTGACAAGAGAGCTGACATATCAGAGTTATTTTCAAAAAAAGCCCTCTCAGATGCCTCGGCAGTCAATATCCTAACCACTTTGTCTTCCCTTGTTGTTGTCCATCCAGCTGGCATGCCATATATTGTTCTGCCCAATAATTCTTGGCTACAATTACGCTCCCTATCTCCAAGACAAACTTATGCAAGAATGGTAAGAAAAAGCCAATGTGTTATTCAGCTAGAAAAGAGCCAAATAATTGGGCCAGTGGGAGGTCAACTACAATAGTTGCAAGACACTCTGGATTTTAAAAAAGTCAAAATGTATTCCGGCAAATTTGAAATGAAGGAATCATTGGAACTACTCATCATTTTGTACCGATTAAAGGCTTATTCAAACAGCCATGACTGAAGTCGAGAAATATTCACAAGGTGATACTCACCCATATCCACATAACCTTGCTTCTTGAAAGCCATTCATTCCAACATACCCCTGTTAAAACTCAAATTATTGC
>NW_024820735.1:0-1853 GCF_019175285.1 Sceloporus undulatus | reverse complement strand
TTTTTGAAGAATTAACATGTATAGTGGAGAGACAGCAGCAGGGGGAGTTGTCCTGATATCTGCTCCCATCCATACAGGTATGTATGTGCAAACGTTCTTTGTTGATTTTTTTCTTCAAAGAAACAATGAGCAATTTTAGCAATTTTTCTCCCTGTTGCAATACAGATTTTGAAAATTGCACAGTTTCCAAACATTTTTCACAATTTAAGACTTCTGCGCGCACACACACACACACACACACACACATCACATTCAGCTGAGAAAACAGAAATTATTTTTGGTGCATAAAATGTTTCCTGCACAAAAAATGCTGTTTTTATGCAAAACAAGCGCATGTGTACTTTGCATAGAAAAAGTTCCCTATTGTAGCATGTTATCTGTAGGAAAAAGCCTTTTTTTGCACAAAAAATAGTATTTGTATGCAGCAACATTATTTTCTCTACAGAAAATACTGTTTCCTGTATAGAAAATGCTGTTTTCTGCACAAAACAGCCACATGTCAATTTTGTGAAAAATACATCATGAGCTGTGAAGATTTTCCTCAGTCCAGAATTCTTGTTGAGGTTTCTGGACATGTAAGAAACATGTTTTTCAGCAATCTTCTTGGAATGTTTTGGAATATTCTTTCCACCGTTATTACAAGCTTCCCAATCGCAAGATGTGCTCTCCATGCATGCAATTGTAAATAGAGGCAATCTGCCTATGACATGCTGACTATAACCAATGTCACACGCTAAATAAATAGAGCTTTTCATGATTATTTGGGCCATGCATACCATGCATTCATTCATTCTTTAAGTGCCTGAAAAATACTATTGGAAGCCTAGAGAAGCATGACAAGTAGGAAAAGTTAATTTTTATGTAGTCATATTATAGCAGACCTGTACACCTGAACTGAACTACAACCATACAAATCTTCTAAAGATATATTATAACGGCCATGATTATGAATATCATAATCCATAATCATACATCCTGTACAAGGAGAAAGGTGGGATAGAAAATGCATCGTTGTTGGTGCTGCTGCTGTTATGTGTCTTGAAGTTGTTTCTGACTTATGGTGACTCTATCATAAGGTTTTCTGAGGCTGAGAGTGTGTGCCTTGCCCAAGGTCACTCAATGAGTTTCCATGGCTGAGCAGGGAACTGAACCCTGATTTTCAATCCAATGCTTGGACCACTACTCCACACTGTTTCTAATAAAAACATATGTACATATAAGCATATTGTTAAATCCCTTTTTTTCATAGAGAGAAAGAGAGAGAAGGCCCAGGCTATCTTACGGCAATTAAAATATACCAAAGTTAAAAAATATTTTATAAAAAAGAAGAAACAAGGTATTATATCAAGCCATCTTAAACCACCCTCAAGTATAATTAACAAACTAGTTCTAATTAATTAAAATATAATTGAACCACTGCATCGATGGATTCTTTATACATGGATTCAAGTTTGAAAATACTCAATTAAACAAATCCCAAAAGCAAACCTTAATTTTGCCATTTTATACAAGGGACTCCATTTTACTATATATTGTATTTAATGAGACTTGAGCATCCATTGATTTTGAAATCCATGGGGCAGGGGGAGGGGGGGGGCTCCTGGAACAAAATCCCAGTGGATGTCAAGAGTGCACTGTAGAAAATTAACTAATTAAAAATTAATTTAAATCAGAAATTAAAGGATGCATTTAAACACATTTAATGTCATGACTAATAGTGAGTGTTCAAGAATTGCCAGATGTTTAAATTATGAATAGAGATGGTTAGAGTTTGTTGCAGTTGAAAACTGCAAAATCTGTTTATCCAGGGATCATCATGATCCCACCAAACCTGATATCATGAGAGCTACCCA
>NW_024820734.1:0-1854 GCF_019175285.1 Sceloporus undulatus | reverse complement strand
ATCATCCGAGTAGTGTCCAAGTTGACAGCGATCGTCTGGACGCGATACTCATCACACCGTGGTGGCCAAGGCTGCCATGGTTCCCGTCCCTCCTTCACCTCTCCAGGACAGTCTTCCTCTGTCTCGAGTTCCGTCTGGACCTGCTCACAATCCAGGACAGCTGGGTTCCGCACCAAGACATCGAGAACCTTCCGCTGGTGGCGTGGAGGCTCCATCCCTAGCTGAATTGCCCGACTCGGTGCAGATGGTGATCCTTGCTGGCCAAAAGCCTTCCACCCGAAGATCTTATGCTTTCAAGTGGAAGAAATTCCTGCTGTTCCTCCCGAGAGGGACCTCTCATCGGCCCAGGTCATGACTCCAGTGGTGCTGGAGTTCCTGGTGGCACTTTTGGATATGGGGCTGTGCCTCACATCCATTAAGCGTTACCTTTCAGCTATTTGTTCTCACTTTCAGTTTGGGGGCAAGCCTTCTTTTTTCAGGGGCCCCTGTGGGCGGGGCCAGGGGTCCCATGGGTGGTAAGGAGCCCTGGGCGTCCATGTTGAGGTCTTCTTTCTACCCTCAGAAAGAAACCACGAGGAAGTCCGGCTTGGATGCTCAACAAATTCAACTTTTATTCCAACCATGTCCCCACCACCAACCACCGTTCACTTTCTTCAGTCCTCCGGCTCAGAAGTGACTTGGGCCTAGTTCCGTCACTGGCCAGGGTCCCTGTGGCCCTGGGAGCCCTTCACACAATCCTTAAGTGCCCTTCGACCCTGCCTGGGTCGCATTCGGGCCGGTGGGCCTGTATATCAGTCCTGCAAGGGCCTCTTCGGTCTGCCATCCCACTACGTCGGCTGACGCCCCGGTATCCTCCCTCCGGTTCCTCCACTCCCACCAAGAGGGCTCCTGGAGACTCCTTGCCCTGGTGGCCCGGCACGCCTCCAGGTTCAGGGGTTCCCCGCACTACCTCCGTCACGTCGAGGGCTGATAGGAATGGAGACATGGCAAGGCCCGGCCCGAATTCTTCCGCCCCGGGCTGGGGAGCGGAGCCAAGTGTCCTCTGGGCCTCCGCAAGGACCGCCTGCCTCTCTCCCTTCTCCGCGTCCTCCTCTTCGTATTCCTCTTCCGCGAGAACCCCTCCTCCCCCTCCTCTTTAAAGGCCCTTGCTTCTCGCTCCTCCCCCAGGCTCCTGACTGGCGCCAGCTGTGCCTCTCTGACCTCTTCCCAGCCTATATTTTCCCCTGGGTCCTTGTTCTCTCCCCCAGCCTCCTCTTGCTCTGTTCTTTCCCCTGCCCACTCAATCCTCCTGCTCTCCCCCTCTCTTCAACCCCTTGGTAAAGAGTTTCTTAAGAAGCTGTGGACACCTCTACCCCCTGGCTTTGGTACCAACTCCGGCTTGGAGTTTGGACGCCATGCTGTCTGCTTTGCAAGCCAAGCCATTTGAACTGATGGCCACAACTCACTTGAGACTCTTAACTTGGAAAACTGCCTTCCTAGCGGCCATAACCGCTGCTCGCCATGCAGGCGAACTCTGTGCCTTAGAGAGGGATCAGCCTTTCCAAACCCACATAAAAACCAAAGATACTAGATTACTCCAAAACCAAAAAATGGGGAAAGAATATGTATCCTCTTTAGGTAAAAGTAAGAGAGGAGTGGTATTGTATATCAAAAATCATATTGACTCGAAGGAAGTATTTAACGATAAAGATGGCTATTATGTAGGAGTAGAAATATGCTGGAAAGAAAAGAAAGTCTTATTAATAGGAATTTACAGTCCACAAGAAAATAAAGGTCTTTTCTATAAAAAATTGCAGGAAAAAATCTTGAGTACGACTATGAACATACCATTATGATTGGGGATTTTAATGGAGT
>NW_024820733.1:0-1854 GCF_019175285.1 Sceloporus undulatus | reverse complement strand
ACGATGGGGAGGGGAAGAGCCATGTAATGCACCTTGTAATGCACACTGGAGGAACAGTGGCCTATAAATGTAAGTGAAACTTTGGCTGCATCCACCCCAGAGACATAATCCAGTTTCACTCCACTTTAATGACCATGGCTCAAGGCCATGGCTCCGTTCTGGACTGGTACCACAACAAACTACAGTTTCCAGAATTCCATAGCCTTGAGCCACGGCCATTAAAGTGGTGCCAAACTGGTTTATTTCTGTAATGCAGATGCAGCCCTTCAAAAGCTGTCTTGATACTAAGAGCTTCTATTGCTGATGCAATGCAAAGACTATTCTGATAGGCAAAAAAGACTAGGCAACCAACCTGTTAGGGCCTCCCATTTTAAAGATTTCACACGTGTATATTTTAAATAATATGAATTAAGTTTAAATCTAAACTGTTATCTATTTGCATACCTATCGTATGGGACAAGCCCATATTTGCATATGCCAAAAAGAAAAAAATCCCCCTGACTCAGCAAGTACGTAAAAGAATGAGGACTGTAAACTCCAAACAGCCTTAAAGAAAAGTAAAACAGTTTTCAAAATAGCAATGCTATTTAAAAACTACATATTGGCAGGGAAGGGTTAAGAGATGGTGTGGAACAGTTTTTGCATCATCTGAGTAAGGGGCCCAGAATGTGATAAAACACAGTTAGCCAAGTATCATGCTAACCCACAGGCAAGGAAAAGCCAGGTTTTAAATATCTGGTCAGGTGGCAAAATACAAAATCCATCTAGGAGCTGGAATGGTTGCCATCAGGCATACATTCCACAAAGCCAGAGAGCCATTTCACACTACACAATTATAGCACTATGATTCCATGCTAACTATAATGGATTCAGCCTGTGGGATCCTGGAATATTTACTCTGGTGAGGCATTAGAGCTAGCTAGTTACAAATTTTAAATGGTTGTTGTGTGCCTTCAAGTCATTGCCAACTTAGGGTGGTCCTAAGATGAACCTATCAGGGGGTTTCTGAGGCAGAGAGTGTGTGACTTGCCCAATTATTATTATTATTAACCTTTATTTATAAAGTGCTGTAAATTTACACAGCACTGTACATACAATCTTTTTAATTAGATGGTTCCCTGCCCTCAGGCTTACAATCTAAAAAGACACGACACAGAAGGAGAAGGGAGAGGTGGTGGGGTCATCCGGTAGGTTTCTATGGTCGAGTGGGGATACTTTTCTCTAAACTCCAAATCCCAGGATTTCTACACGATACTTACAATATACATCAGGGGTAGGCAACCTGCGGCCCGTGGGCCGGATGCGGCCCGACAAGGCCTTGGGACCGGCACCAGCCCGGTCCTGCCACTGATTGCCGCCAGAGCCTTTGGCCTCTCGCGTGAGGGTGTGGGGCCTTTGGCCTATCAGGAGGAGGCGGGCAAGGGGGGGAAGTGGTGGGCAAGGGGGGCAATTGTCTATAGAAGCCTCAGAAACATGCATTTATATTAACATTTTTTTAAAAATCAGCAAATGTTTTCGCGTGTCCTCCATTTTTTAAAATAAAGTGTCCTCCATTTGAAAATTTTGTCCTACATTTGTCCCAGTTTATTTATTTATTTAATTTTTAAAACATTATTTAATTATTTATTTTTTGGCTTTGGCCCCCCAGTTGTCTGAGGGACAGCAACCCGGCCCCTGGCTCAAAAAGGTTGCCTACCCCTGATATACATGATGCATAGAGACAAATCACACTTTCTCAACCTCAGAGAAAGTCAAGCACAACCTCCCTTTGCATAAATCTTGCCAAGAAAATCCATGATAGGTTTGTCTTAGAATTGCCATAAGTCAGAAACAACTTGAAGGCACACACTAACA
>NW_024820732.1:0-1854 GCF_019175285.1 Sceloporus undulatus | reverse complement strand
CCGCAAGGGCGGGGGGCCAGGGCCCCGGTCATGCCCTTTGTTTCTTTTGTTTCCTACCTGCCTACCAGGAGCCAAGTGGGCGGAGCCACCCAAGATCAGGATGCTCGGGCCTTCTCTGCTGTAAAGGGACGTCTCTCAGGTAAGTCCAACGTTCCATTTTCTTTCGTAGAATTAACCTCGGTATCAGCTGGAGAGAAATATTTCATGCCAGATTGTTTACCTATTTTTCACTGCACAGAGAATTTTCTTGGTACACCGCAACATAGCCTTTTCCCTTCTGTATGCAGATTCCTGAATGAAAAATTGTAGGGTTTTTTTCCCAGTCGGATTTTCAAATGCAAATACATGTACGTACATGTTTTGATTTGTCTTTTTTATTCAGTACCGTGTGATGCATTAGCCTGCAAAATTTTTGTGGCAATGATTCACTAAGATCTAGGATAACTGCACATAATGGACATTCAGCTGATGTACAAAATCTTGGTGCCTCTCTTTAAAAAGCATCTGTGGCAATGCACTGTACACCCTCTTAGGCACTTAAATATATGTCTGTTTTGCACACTCAGATGACAGTGATTTGATCATGGTTGTTTGAGTAACCCATCACACACTCTTCCCCACAAAAACTCAGTTGCAATCTATTTGAGCCTTTTGGCCTTTAAGTAGATTTTACAATTAGATTCCTACTTATTCATGTGTTAAAGTCACCCCGGTGTTTTGGGCTAGGAGTCCAGGGACCAAAGATCTTAATAATGCACATTTTCATGAGGTGAGCATAAGTAGGTGGGAAAGGTATCAGATGGCTAGAGCTCTGAACACCAGAGAGCAGTTACAATGGCTATCCTACTGAGAGAATATTGCACAGTATGAAACATACACCTGACAGATCTATGAGGAAAAAGGTATTCTCACTGTTGCCATGTACATATAGATCCATATGTCTTGTTTGACCTGAGTCCAAAACACACTTCAGAAACCGTTTTAACTGCCTTAGCTCAGTGCTAGGGAGTCCTGGAACTGTAGTTTATTGTGGCACCAGAGTCTCTGACAGAAAAGGCTCAATGTCTCACAAAACAACAGTTCCCAGAATTCCCTAGCATTTAAAGCAGTCTCAAACTGGATTATTTCTACAGTGAGTTTTGGACCCTTGAGAATATGCTGTGCTAACTCCTGCTCCAGTGTTTCCATATTAGAGATGGGAGAACATAAAACTGTTTCAATTGCCCAGCTTCTGTAGGGTACTGCAAAAGAGTAAGCCATGTTATTCATTCAGCACCCTCACTTTGGGAGGGAAAGAGGAAAAATTAGTTATGCAAGGAAGAACATGAATTCTCCCCAAAGCCTGGGATTTATAGGCTAATATATCTAAATGACAGTAGGGAAACATGGTGTCAGGGTCAGGGTCCAGACATGGTCCTGCCATGCTTAATTGCTGTGCTTGGGCAAATGTGTGTTAATATGGGAAGCTGGATTATGTTATCCTATTGGTGAAGCTGGGAAAAGGAAAGGCTGTGCAGTAATAGCAGCAGTAGTAGCAGGTGTGGGGAGGAAGTATGAGTTGTAACTCACCAGGTGGTTCTTGTAGGAAGCTGTAGCTTGGTGGGAAGGGGAGAAGGACGAGTGAGATGTGGAAGACAGTATGTTTTAAATTAGTGACCAGTGGGATGAAGTCTTTTGTAACAGGTGAATTGTTTGAACTCTGAGTATCCTGTGTAACTGGGGAGAAAAACCTTTGTAGTCTCGAAAACAATTATGTACTCTGCTTACTGAATAAGGCTTTTCTGAATCTGCTGAAGGCTCATGTTCTTGGAATGGAGTTTGCCTGTACATTACACATAGCCAAGAGAAGCATTA
>NW_024820731.1:0-1854 GCF_019175285.1 Sceloporus undulatus | reverse complement strand
AAAAAACCCCGCTCTTTCCTGACACTAGTTCTTTGGCGGTTCTTTTGGAAAGAATCGGTTCCGGAGCGTGTTCCACAAGTGGGAACAACGGATCTGAATGGCCACATTCTGGAGGAGAGGGACTAATGGCGGATCTCCCAAAAACTAGGGAGGGATGGTAAAGACTCCTCTGCCATTAGTGGGAACCCACCCTAGACCTCTTCTGGGGTGCAAAGAGCCGTGGAAGTCATCATCTCTGATTGCCATCAGTCAGGATCAGGGATGCCCAGGAAACTTTGGGCTCTGTTTTCCCAAATCCCATTAGAAAAATCACAGTCAGAAATGCAGCAACAGCTGACCAGAGAAACAAGGAGCTGACACTTGTGAATGGACCTTCTCTGCTTCTGGGAAATGCTATGACTGTGTCGAAAGAGAAAGTCCCTTCTCACCCACTGCTGTCGCCTGCCTTCTCTGCCCTCCTGGACAAACACAAAATGATGGACTCCAACCGGTCATGTTACACATTTGTTGGGTTTCTATTTGGAGCTCCCAGGACCTGCTGCCACTCATCTTGGAGCCCCGATGCTTTCGCTTTCTGCATAGGCACACCAGTTGGAGACAAGCTGGAGCCAGGAAAGCAATGGGGATTTGATGGGGAGCAAAGCATATGAAGAAAGGTGGAAGGAGCTGGGCTTGCTAATCCTGGCCCTTTGAATAATATCTCAAGGTCTGCTGCTCCAGAGAGGAAGGGGAAGGTTGGTTCTCTGCTGCCCCAGAGTGAGGTGGAACCATGTTGAATGGTTTGGAGTTGCAGTAGGGCAGGTTTCAACTGAACGGAAAAGGAACGTGTTGACAGTCAGAGTGGTCCAGTGATGGAAACAATGGCCTAGAGAAATGATGGGGTCTTCTTCTTCTCAGGGTGTCTTACAAAAGAGTTGGGGATGAGCTTCTACCTGGAGGTCCTGCACTGAGCAAGCAGCTGGGGCTTCCTTCCAACTCCAGGATTCTCAATCTTCAACCCCTTTCCGCTCTCCTTTCATGCATCACTGTTCCCTATGTAACTATGTCAGCTGATGCGGATCTTGAGGGATGTGGATCTGGAATCCTTTAGTTTTACAGATACACACAAGAATGAATGCCTCTCAAATGTCCATAGCCATTTCCAGATCACTGTTGTCTTAGGGAGGCTGGGTGGACTTTCTCCTGTTGGCGGCTGCCTTTGGAGGCAGTCTGTTGGGCCCCACACAATGGCATCGTCGGGTCTGAAGGCTAGAGGGGTGAATGGAGGCAAAACCCTAAAAGGGTGACCAGGCTGCCTTTCTCCTCCTCCTCCTCCTCCTCCTCTCTCTTGTCTCCCCCAAAAGTGACCAACAACTCTTGCCCCAGAGGGTTGCCCACCTGGGTTCTTAGCTGGCCACTTTCCATTTGCAGGCAAGGGACTCTTGGCTTTTAAAAGAATTTTAAAAGAGGAAGAGGGAAAGCGAAACAGGGAGGAGAAGAAAAGGAGACTTTCTCTCGTTCTGATACTCAGCTTCCTAGTCAGTTTTTATTATAAGAAATTTAGAATCAGAATGAAACAAAAGCTTGTGTGGTAGTAATCACCTTCTTAAATTTGTTTCTCCGTGTTTCCTCCAAAATGGACCAAACAGTGCAATATTCCAAAATCAGTACCTGTTTATCATTCCTGAAGTTGCACAAAGATGTTTGGGATATGTCAGAGTTAGCACCCAGAATCCCAGACCATCAACCAGTCAGCTTGATTGATATAATCAACAGCACTTTATTGATAGATCCAGAATCAGACATGTGCCTCACTCAGCTTCTTAGCTGAGACTAACCACACCCTCCCAAAGACAAAGTAACAGAATCCCCAAA
>NW_024820730.1:0-1854 GCF_019175285.1 Sceloporus undulatus | reverse complement strand
CTGAGGCCCCAATACACCGGGGAAAGGGGCGGGTACAGCCTGCCCCAAATGGGCGGTCTGTAACCAGCCATTATAATTATTTCACACTTCCTCATGCAGGGAGAACAGTAATTTTATTGCCTACCATTCCTCAGGCAGGAGAAGAATTATTTCATCATTTCACATTACTATCTGAAATTGGAGGCTGCTGTCTCCCATTCACAAAAGAGACTCCAGCTTCATAAATGAGGTGCAGAAGGAATCCAATGATTCTTCCTCCTCCTAACTTCCAAAGCAGCAGTTTGTTGTTAGAATGAGAGGCAGTAGCCTCCAGCTTCGGGAATGGGGTGCAGGAGGAATCCAGGGATTAGTTGTCCTCCTAACACCTGAAGCAAAATTTGCAGATATCTTCTGCACCCTACTCATGAAGCTGGAGGCTGGTGCCTCTGGCCTCCAGCACTACCACCTGACCTTTCCTGTGGCGGCGAGGAGGTCGAGGTGGTGAGGAGGCCTTGAAGGTCTCTGGTGCTGCTGCTCTGCCTCCTCACCATTGCGGAAGGGCCGGGTGGTGGCCTAGAGGCCTCTTGGCCTCCAACACCACCACCTGGCCCTTACGCAGTGCCAACGGAGGCCTCTTGGCCTCCACCACCACAACCCAGCCTCCTTGCCACCGCTGTGGGAAAGGCCAGGTGGTGGTGGTGCTCCAGGCCACCATCCAGCCCTTCCGCAGTGGTGGCAGTGGCAGCGAGGAGGCTGAGGCTTGGCCTTCAACAACACAACCCAGCCTCCTCACCACCACCACCACCACCGCAGAACGGCCAGGTGGCAGTGCTAGAGGCCTAGCCTCAGCCTCCTGCCCACAACTGCTGCTGTGGAAGGGCTGTGTCGCAGCTGAGAAGCCTCTTGGCCTCCAACACCACTACCTGGCATTTCCCGCTGCATTGGCTTTGAGGAAGATGTTGAGTAGCAGCACCAGAGGCCTTCAAGGCCTCCAACACTGCCACCTGGCTCTTCCACGGCAGCAAAAGGTAAGCAGAGAGGGAAGGAAGGAGGGAGGAAGGGAAAGAGGAGGGGAGGAGAGGGACTTTTGTCTCCAATGGTGGAGCGGGTGTCACTGGGGATAATATAGGTTTGCCATCTGCGGATGCTCAAATCCGTGCATGGTAAATCCACGTATAAGAAGGACCCACTGTATATTGTTTTATTTATTATTGTTTTAATGTATTTTAGTATTTTTCACTCTATTAATATGCACTGTTTAAGCGATTTTATTTTTTTTGATTGCATTTTATTCTTTTATTGAGTGATCTTTTAATATTGTACTAGTTTAATTCCATTTCAATTAATCACTTTTGTATACTTTTAATTATACTATTCTTTTAATTTGTAAGTCACTTTGTATGCTGATTTTCTGGGGAAGAGTGGAAAATAAATAAAAATAACAACCACAGTTCAAAACTCAAGGCAACTCACAAAAAATACTGCTATAAACATTATATCATATGACTTCTGATTGGCTATGGCATCTATCTGGATGAATCTTTAATGAGCAGGTTAAGGGACACCTACCAAATGTTGGTAAGAGGCTGTCCAGAATCACAAAAGACAGCTTGAAATTGCTCCCTTGGCATAGGGAGATCAGAAGGATTCTACTTGGGTCCAAAAACTGCTCTGGGACTATGAACTAAAGGGATCAACTATGTGCTTTTGTCCATGAAAGAGCAGAGGGGACCACAGAATGAATCATGGCCATGTTTGTCTCACAGTCATAATACGGCTAGAATATGCCACCAACTTTTTATAGAGCAAAGTAAGTCATGGACAATCTTCTGAAAACCTCTACAAATTGATATATTAAGTTTTCTACAAATTAAA
>NW_024820729.1:0-1854 GCF_019175285.1 Sceloporus undulatus | reverse complement strand
AAAAAAATTAAATCATTTATACAGTTGGACCTTGAAAATAGTAAATTCCATCAAAAACCACATACAAACCTTGACCTCTGAATTGCAGTTCAAACTGCATCTCTGTTTTGCTTAGGATCCAGTCCTTGAGGCATAAGCATTTCCAGAAAGGAGAGAAAGTGGAAGTGTGAAATACTTTTTGTTTGGAGGAAGTTTCTATCCTGTAAAACTATTAGAGCCCCTTTGAAGCTGTCTTTGATTCAGAACATATGATTTTAAGGCATCTGTTTCCATCCAATAAACCTTTGAATTCTTTCAAGCATTCTGTTTTCCTGGCTGCCCATCATAAAAGTATGAAAAATAGCACCAGTCATGGAGATTCAGTCTTTTTCTTAATGGGGATACGGAGCGAGGGCCCCATGATCCCCACTCCTGGCGTAAGACCTGGCTCAGTTCATTGCAGATATTTGACATACTTAATGTTAGAGCCAGAGTGGGAGGTTTTGGGAGTCCCTGTCCCTCCAAAAGTAATTTTCCCAAGACCAGTCTAGGTCTCCCTTCCAAAGACCAGCAGTGGATGGAGAAGGAGGCCTTGGGAAGCAGAGGAGAGCTTGGCTTGACCCCCAAGGACTCTCCCTTGAAGGTTTCCATCTCTCTAGGAAATGCTGGAGCCTGGGAGGGAGACTGAGGACTAGGGCATGCTGGGAAAAGCTTCAGGGGCAGCTTATGGGAGCAAATGTGGGACTTTGCTTTCTCCTCCAGGTTACTTCTCTGCTCTCTTTTGACAGGCTTGAAGACCACACAAGGTAAGCTGAATGGTGGAAAAGACTGCAAACGCCATCTTCCCTGTACGTTCCATGCTCACCTCCATGGCACCTTAGGAGCAAGCAAGTCTCCACTGAGGGCAGCACAGTCAAAAAAACAAAATCCAAAATGGGGTCTTTGAGATCCTGATGGTCCTCTGAGAGGAAAACGCCAGGCCCTGAAACCAATCCTGGACAGCTTTTGGGAAAGGGCCCTCAAAGTTTGGTCCAAGCGGCTCTCAGCCCCTCGCAGACTGTCCCTTCCCTGAGTCTTGCTCTCCTGGACGCTCAGAGGGGATTCTGGGGGGCCTGGGCACCTCCCCTTCTTAGGGACCCTGAGCCCCAAGTTCAGCTGACAAAGGGCCATTCGTCCATGAGGAACCCCCCCGTTCCCCGCTCTTTCCTGGCACATGCCTTAGGAAACCTCTTCCATGGGAATTTGGGAGCTCCTAATCTTAGTGGAAATGGGAACCTCTGGAATCCTCCTATTCTTCTCAGCTGGCAAGCAAGGTCTAGTTGTGAATCTCTTCCAAGGAAAAGAGGGGCTGTTGTTGTTGTTGTTGTTGTTGTAATAACAGGGCTCCGGTCAATGGAGGTCTTCTTCAGGCAGTAAAGGGAAGTTTATGCAAATACAGAATGACATCACTGCTACGGAAGGCTCTCTTGACCAATCAGAGAGCAAGACGAAGGTTCTTCTGGAAGCTTCCGTGAGAAGGAGATATAAGGCCTGAGAGACCAAGAGACAGTTGGGGGAATTGTGTTGGTTGGAGATCGAGAGAGAGAGTTAAAGAGCGGATCTTGGAAGTTAGTCTCAGAATTGGACACTTGGGTTTATTTGGGTTTTTAATAGCTTATATGAACTGAATATTATATACTAAAAATATTGTACCTGCAAGATCCTTAATATCTTGCATGACTTATATTTTAGTTATATAATGCTATTTATAATAAATACTTCCTTAGAGTATCTACTACTTGACACTCCTTTTACACATGTCTTGGCTCAGTTGATGCTTGGAAGATCAGTAAAGGAGGAGAAATAATAATAATAATAATAATAATAATAATAATA
>NW_024820728.1:0-1854 GCF_019175285.1 Sceloporus undulatus | reverse complement strand
AAATGGACAGTATTATTGGTCCTCCCTGCTTTTCACTTTTTAAAAAAGGAAAAGGGCAATTTATTTATGCACAACATCCAGTGGTGGACTTCTGCTGATGACATGGTGGGATAGAACAGAAATGGAAAGGGGAAATCACGCTTCCACAGTAGGCAATTTTGCAACTCCCAAGTGGTTCTCAAGAGATGGGAAGCCTTCCTTGGTATGTTTTTAGGTAGCACAGAGATATGTATGGAAGTGGGAAAGGGGAAAATATTATGTTATGGATTTCAATACATCGGATTTAGCGCTGTCATTCCCGTCATCACAAATATTTCACACAGAGAATATTCAAAGCAAATTTTTGTAGTTTGTCTAAACTGATTACAAATTGTGATTTTTAATTTTAAAAACAGAATATATTGGGGGGGGGGGGAAAAAAAAAAAAAGGTTTTTTTTTTTACAGCCCCAGGATATTTAAAGTATGAGAAATCTGCTTCATTTTCTCCTGCACTTGAATTTTTTAAACATGAATCGCTTTCGATCCTGAATGCGACTTGTGAATATTGGTAAACTTACAGCGCTTTATAAATAAAGGTTAATAATAATAATAATAATAATTGGTCAGTTCTTCAAAAGTGAAATGGAATGAAATATTTCATACGTCATACAGGCCAAATTCCATAAGTATAACTATTTCAAACATTGGAAAGATGATATTTTAACTGCTGTATTAGTGCTAAAGAACAGCATCAGAAAAAAAAATCCTGTGCTAACATGGTTGAAATTCAAACCCACTCATTTAAAGCCCTGGATGGATTAATCTGCCAACTTTTACTGCATTCCCTCTTCTTTCTCCATTTTTTTTTTAAAAACACAACCTCTTTTTTCCTTTCCAAGCAAAAGAAACTAGCAAACTTTGAAAAGTTCTTACAAAAATGAACTGAACTGAAATCGTTCCCCATTTTAATGGATTTAAGTTAAAGAAAAAGTCAAAGCAATTTTGGAGATTCCTTCTTAGTTAAAATGTCAGAAGAGCTTTGAATGGCATCAGGTAAGTATTGAAAAAAGCTGGAGAAATTTCTCCATGCAGTTTTCACTTAACTACAGTTTATGATCTAGCAGATTTATTGTTTAAAAAGCATCATTTTGAGCAGTATGCAGTCAGGTTGAGAACCATTAAAACTTGGCATATTCAGATAAAAGAGCTGCAAATTATAAAGCCATCTAATGATCAAGCCTGTGTACTCTAGAGTTCATTTTTCTTTCAGATTTGATTTTGAACCAGATCTCAAAATGTCCCAATTTTATCCAGTGTATTATGCATATACATTTTACCATCCAGACAAAAGATGCAAAGACATTACCCAAGCTAGATTATGCAATGTGCACTTTAACCAGAACAAATCCGAACAAGCTGTCTACCTTTTAATCACAGGTTATACACTGATCTTGACTATTCAATATGTTTTGTGAACTTCTGGTAAAGTTGTATCTGCATTCTCTGTTGATTTCTGTTAATGTATTAAGAAGCATTGCATTTAAAGTTCATTTTTTTTTATTATTAAACAATTGAATATATTCACATCGAACTTATACACTTTTCCTACAAAGTTTACCAAACAATTAAAAACAAATAAATGTATTCTCTTTTTTTTTTCATCTCCTCCTCTTCATCTTAACCACTTTAATTTACTCCTATATGTTACACATAATCTATCCCTTCCTAAGGCTAACTGCCAGTATCCTCCCTTAACTTATTATTTCTTATCACTAACTCTTTTTGATTACAAGTATTACCGTTTCCATCGAATCCTTATTAACTACCATAAGAGCTACTCCATTTCCTAATTCAAATCCTTTATATTAGTACTA
>NW_024820727.1:0-1854 GCF_019175285.1 Sceloporus undulatus | reverse complement strand
CTGCTGCTGCTTCTTTGGAGGAAAGAAGCACTTCCATGTGGGCAAGGCTGTAAGGGAACTCACAAGATACAGCAGTATCCAGAAAGGCCCTTGCCCAAGTGGAAGGAATCTTCAATATCTGCTGATTCACTTATTCAGCTGTATCCCTGCCCGCCCCCCGCCCCCCCGGATTCCATGTTGTGTCAGAGAACACTTGGACTTCAGACTTCCAGAGACTCCCCTAACTTTGACTGGCTGAGAGGATGTTCTACTTTCTTCAGAATCTTTTCTGTTCTTCTTGCCCCACCCACCCCAAAATATTACATTACACTTTGAGAGCCTAGGCTTTAAACAAATATCTACTTTACCTTACTTGCTGTTTTGTTGTTGTTAACTGCCATCAAGCCAACTTTGACTTATGGCAACCCTATGAATGAGAGACCTCCAAGACACCCTATCATCAACACCCTTCCTAAGTCTTACAATCTCATGGTTTCCTTGACTGATTCTATCCATCTGGAATGTGTTTCTCCTCTTTTCCTACTTCCTTCTGTGTTACCAAGCAATAGGGTCTTTGGTCTTTGATAGGAGTCATGTCTTCTCATGATATGGCCCAAGTATGACAATCTCTGTTTAGTCATCTTGTCTTCTAGGGATTTGCTCTCTAACCCATACATTTGTCTTTTGGACAATGAACAGTATCCATAAAACTCTTCTTCAGCACCATATTTCAAATGAGCTGGGTTTTTTTCCTCTAAGATTTCTTCACTATATAACTTTCAGAACTATACATAGAAATGGGAAACATGATGGCATGAGCAATCCTAACTTCAGTATTCAATGATACAGCTTTACACTTGAGGCTCTTGTCTAATTCCTTTATAGCTATTGTTTCAAGTCCTAGTCCCCATTCTGATTACCTGGCTCAAGGTATGGAAAATCTTGAGCATTTCAATGTCTATAGTTTTTTGTGGGGTTTTCGGGCTATGTGGCCATGTTCTAGCAGAGTTTCTTTCTGACGTTTCGCCAGCATCTGTGGCTGGCATCTTCAGAGAACTTTACATTTCAATGTCTATTGTTTTATATGCTCCTAAAAGCAAGGAAGGAAAATGATCCAAGATAATGAATGTATGAGTCATAGAACAGTATAGATTATGAGCATTGGTCAGACTAGACCAAACCAGACCAGTGTATTCTGAATGACAGTGGCTCACCAAGGTCTTCTGCTGGTTTGGACAAACTCAGCATCTTGGAGTCATTTTCCACCTCGTAGGGACCCAATACACCAGCTCCCTTTCCCTATGAAACTGGAAGTGATCAAAAATCAATTTCCATTTTTGTAAAATATAAAATACTACACCTTATTTGAAAAAGAAAGTAGCTACATGTGGATTTATTTATTTATTGCTTCTTCAAGGAGCATTAGAAAGGTTTCAGGAGGGGCTGAAACAAAAGATGTTAAGGAATTTGTATGTGACAGCCAGTGCTGTTCCAGTGTTATATTGTTCTATGATGAATTTAGAAATCTATGGTGATTTCTAAAAGCCTTCATTTATAGAAGGGATGGGCACCTGTGCTTCTCCACATGTTCTTAAATTGTAACTTCATCAGCCCAAAGCAGAATAGTCAATTGTGAGGGATTACAGGAGTTGAAATACAACAACAATAACAGAGAAGGTCTCTGTTGCCCACTCTACAATGGTTGATAGGATGATAAAATGGTCAAAGTAATGCAACCATGTGATCACTGCAATTGTCTGAATCCAGTGATAGTATATTTACCCTTTACGAAAGGAAGTAGAGGTCCTATGTGATGGCTCTAGATGAAATTTTATGCACTTCGGTCAGCCAGTCAGTTTATTTATTTATTTATAT
>NW_024820726.1:0-1854 GCF_019175285.1 Sceloporus undulatus | reverse complement strand
CTACATTTGTCCCAGTTTCGAGGTCCAGAATTATGGCAACCCTAATTCTGTGTAAAATGGGATTCCACCTAAACATTAGGAGGAATTTCTGACAGTAAGAGCTGTTCAACAGTGGAACACACTCCCTGGGAGAGTGGTTGAGTCTCCTTTGGAGGCCTTTAAATAGAGGCTGGATGGCCATCTGTCAGGGATGCTTTATTGCGAATTCCTGCATAGCAATGGGTTGGACTGGATGGCCCTTGTGGTCTTTTCCAACTATGATTCTATGATTTACAGAATGAGCTGTAAGCAGACTGCCGTATAGTGTGCCAGCACATGTACATATAATAAGAGACTCTTGTGTGATTGTTACATATGATGACCAGCTTGCAAAAATTCTGTCAAATGAAGCCAAAACATCAATATGTGCACTAGGCCTTAATATATCATTTGAGATATAGGCAGCAGAAAAAAATGGTAAAGAACACTTTTCAATGAAACACTAAACACTTTGCTAGAATAAATCTTTTTCTACCAGTAACTAGTAGCAGAGGTGTCCCTAGAGGGTGTGGGGGTGCAGATGGCACTGGGTAACAACCTAGAGGGGCGATACACCCGGAGGGACTGGCATGACTACTGGGCAAGCGATAAAGGGCATTCCTTCCCTTTTCCACCTGCCCAGCATCTGCACTGGACCCCAAATGGGTCCTCTGGAGCCACAGCAGCCATCCCCCCCCCCCCCGGTACCAGGTGACACCAACCTCAATGATGCAACTGACACGTAGAAAGAAAAATGAAAAATAAAAGCTACTTCCTCCATAACTCAGTGGCTTCCTTTCCAGGGAAAATACTATCTTATTTTTAAAAAGATAGCCTTTTTTAAAAAAAGTGTTGTCTTTTCGGAAATTATTTTCATCTGGATAGATTGTCTCCCTGAGGCTAACCCCCACCCAAGCCACTCACTGTCAACAAAACATAGATGCAGGGAAAGAAATTTGCACAACTGCTTAATTATATTATTAAAACTGCATGTCTTGAATACTGACAGGCCTGGCTGAGTGAGTTCTGTGCTAGCCTATGGCTCCAGGAAATTAAAGCCATTAGGGAGAGAAGGAAGGAAGGGCAGGTGTTAGCAGGTTCCAATGCTACTGTTTACAGTAGAATGAAATAAAGATTTCTAATCTATAGGAAGCACTGACTGAATGCCTGTAACACCTTGAAACAAGAACTAGCTAATACAGAGTAGTACATAGTTGCAGTAATAGTTATAAATAGCTGTAAGTAAATAGTTGTAATAATCCATTAATATGTTATGCCATCAGAGCTAAGCATTTTCAGTTATGTGATAAGGATTTATCTGGAGATCTAGATTGATTTTAAAAATTTGGCTCATGAGGTGGGATGGCAATAAAACATTCACCAAACTGTTCTTCAAGCAGAAATTTAAACATATAAAAGAAAGAAAGAAAAAAAGAAAGAAAGAAATGTGTTGTAAGGCAGAATAAAAACAGCCTTATACTTGAATAGGGACAACAGCAGGTTTACAGTGTAATTGTAATCACACACACACACACACACACACACACAAATACATATACACATGTTCAGGCCTTCCCTGAATAGATAACTAGCCACTAAAAATCGGAACATCTGAACCTACTACTCCCTGGAACCATGCTATAACCATTGCTGATTGTTTTCTTTTAAGGTATGTTTTAACTATGTACAATTTAATTGCTATTTTAAGGGGGTGGGATATTGGGATATGGAATTGTATTATTTTAACTGTAAGCCACCCTGGTTGTGTTCCACAGATTAATAATGTGTATACCATCATTATTGCATTCTGTAAGCCTAGCCTATTCTTTTAAAGCC
>NW_024820725.1:772-1854 GCF_019175285.1 Sceloporus undulatus | reverse complement strand
GTCTCGCTGTTTGTTTTCTATAGATTGCATCTATCCAGCTGATAAAGTTATCTCCTAGAACCATTTTTCTTAAGGTTTCCAGCATGAAGTTCCAATTAACTTCATTGAACACCTTTTTGGCCTCAAGAAAAATCATAGCTGCTTTTTATCTATTTTCTTCTCAGAAGACTATAATATCTAGTAAATTCCTCGTGTTGTTTCTAAGGTGCCTTTTTGGGAAGAAGCCCATTTGGTCTTCGTTTATGATATTTTGTAGGGTTTTTAAAAATCTTTCTGCTAAGACCATTGCAAAGATTTTATAATCGTTGTTAAGGAGAGAAATGGGTCTGAAATGTTTCACCTCCAGCAGCTCCTTACTTTCTTTAGGATTCAGTGCAATATCATCTATCTTCCAAGAGTCAGGCGTTCTTCTTTGTGAGAATCTATTCATGATTTCTACAAGGGTTTAATTAGCTCTTTCTGTAAGCTCTTGTAATATACTGCACTTAGGCTATCCAGCCCTGGCACTTTGGACGTCTTGGTTTTACTGATTGCTTTTAGCACCTCAGGAGCCATTATTGGATTATTAAGTTCGATTCTCTGTTCTTCATCAATCTTTACTACGTCTTTTCTGTCTAAAGAGTCTTGTATCCTTTTCTGGGAAATATATTCTTCTTTGTATAGATTTGTGAAATATTTATATAAACATTCTTTCATATGTTTTTGGTTGGAATAAATCTTGTCCCCTTCTTTAACACTTGAAAAGATCAGTTTCTCCTTTTCCTTTTTCAGTTTCCTTACTAACCATTTCCCAGGTTTATTAGCATTCAAGAAGTGTTTCTGTTTGATGTATCTTGATTTTTTCTCCTGGTCTTCTATTAGCCATGTGGATATTTCCTTTTGAATCTTCTTAATCTGTTGTTGAATAATTTTGTTTTGCGGGTTTTCTTTAAGTAATTGTTCCTTATCCTTTAACTTTTCCTGCAGTTCTTTCCATTTCTTTGCTCTATTTTTTCCCTTTCGTAAGATTGCTTCAAAGAGAAACCCCTCATTAACGCTTTGCTTGTGTCCCAGACGATCTCTGGGCTGACTTCTCCATTCAG
>NW_024820725.1:0-672 GCF_019175285.1 Sceloporus undulatus | reverse complement strand
TTAACAAAGTCTCATCTAGTCTCCATATCAGTTCCTTAGGTTTATTCTTCAAAGACAATAAAATTGGATTGTGATCCGATAGGATTTTTGGTAGGGTTTCTCCTGCTTCCACCATTGTGCTAATAGTTGGGGAAGTCAAGAACATATCTATTCTCAACCAGGATTGATGGGTGTTTGAAAAGAACATAAATCCTTAGACAGACCATATTGATTCTCCAGTATCTTCTAATGAAAAGGCTTCTTTTGATTGAAAGAAAGATTTCAGCAATTTCCCTTACTTTAAGTATATTTTGTTGTCTGCTTTTCTATCTATCTGGGGGTCTATCACCACTTTCCAATCTCCCATCATTAAGGTCCTATCGCACATACGGTCTGGCATTTGTTATTTCAGTTTTTCAAAGAACAGGCCTTTATTTCCTAAGGGTACATAAACTCCCACCATTAGGATCCTCTGGTCTTGTAAAGTAACTTCTACACCAACCAAGTATCCATTGGGGCCTGAGAATACCTCTTTAGATTCTCATTTATCCTTTACATACATCACTACACCTTTTCCCCTCTTTTTTGAGGCTGCTATGTATTCTTTCCCCAATTTGGCATTTTCCAACTATCTTATATCCTCTTTCTTTATATGGGTTTCCTGAAGGCAAATGACATCAAGTCTCTGTTTCC
>NW_024820724.1:0-1854 GCF_019175285.1 Sceloporus undulatus | reverse complement strand
TTCCTCTCTTTCTACTTCATTTTTCCTAACATCATTGACTTTTTCTAATGATTCGTTCCAAAGTACGACAGCCTCCTTTTGATCATCTTGGCCTCCAAGGAGAGTTTAGGTTTGTTGGTTTGTTCTGTTCTAAGACCCACTTGTTCGTCTTTTTGGCTGCCGACAGTATCCTCAACGCTCTTCTCCGGCCCGTTGATTTTCATTCTTGTAGTTTAAATTAAAGCAGGGGAAGAGCCACCATCGTCACCTTCGCAGGTGGGAGCGCTGCAGACAAACAGTATGGCCTGGCATAAGGCATCTTCTCATAAAGAGGTTTATTGGTCAGTAGCACCGGATAAAAGCTCTAAATACTGTATTGCTGCCAGTTAACACAGACAGTCCCAGGCTGCGTAAATCAATGGTCCGACTCAATATCAGTCAGCGGGACCCATAGTGTGACCTTCATATCGGTCGCTGATGGTGAGAGCCTCACAAACATACTTTGAACTTTGCTTGTTTTTTACATCAGAAACTGAAAAAACAGACACAGCTTCCTGTTTATTTCTCTTGTATACGAATAATTTACTGTCATCTTCCCTGGGTAAACGTTATGATAATGCAGCCTTTTAAATCGTGGGCCCACAGAGTCCATCCATATTCATATAGACAAGGTGACCTTGCCTGTTTTGCTTAATGGAGCAGGTTAAATAAATCATGGAGTCAGCAATCGCACAGTGGTTAGTGCTGGCCTCTGTATCCTGTCGACATCTCTATACTGCTTTGGCTTCTCTTCAGGATTATAGAATCTCATTCTGTATTATATTAGTGCTCTTGAGATAAGGCTTGTATTATATTGGTGTTCTCAAAAGACGATCTGTATTAATATACTTGTTAAAATTTTAATGTACATGGAACATGTGATGATTTATTTATTTATTTATTTATTTATTGTGTTTGACTAAAAGCCATTACAAACCCCCCCAAATGCCATAAAATCCAGTGTAAGAATACATACATATTGCACAGCCTATAGCATTATCTTTCATATAAGTCATTTCTGATCAATGCCTTTATGTGAGACCTCCTAGGAATATCCATCAGGACTACTTGAATTTCATGATGGAAGAAGGAGAGAGGGATACAGGTGTAACAACTTGCTAGGATTGAATAGATGTTATATTCAATAACGTGTTTCATAATCCTTTGCTATCAAAGCCAATTACCAACATTCAATTGCTTAGATGAGTTGGTACTTAGGAATTGTCTCTGGCCACCCCAATGAATCTTATTCCAGAATGAGCTAACATTTGGAGCGATAGTCAACTGACTTTTAACTGGTTCTTTGTTTAGGAAGGTGTTTCTTAAATGAATAATATTGAAAGGATACCACTGCAAGTGGCATGAACCTAATTTCAGGAAGCTGAGAAACTCTTTACCATATTTATAGTAGATAGTATAGTAGATAGAGGTTTGAGTGTTGGACTACAACTCTGGAGACCAGAATTTGATTCCTCTGTTGGCTATGGAAACCATATGCGAGTCACACACTTTCAGCCCCAGAAAACCCCTTGATAGGGTTGCTATAAGTCGTAAACAAATTGAAAGCACACACAAACAGCAAATGAATATTGGCTCCCAGATGATGCTCTTCCAAATAACTGTCTGTATTGTTGATAAGAAGTATCTTAACTTTGTTCAGTGAAGGGCACCTCTCTTTCTTTTAACTCAAGTTTCCATTTGTTCATGAACACTTCTTTAAACTGAACCTTGACTCTAGGGCCATTATCAGACGAGTGTGGAACTGGGGGTCTTCTGCACTGGGTGGTTCGAATTCACGTTGTTTCGCACAATACCATCATACCAGCATTCGAATGG
>NW_024820723.1:0-1854 GCF_019175285.1 Sceloporus undulatus | reverse complement strand
AAAAAATAAATAATTAAATAATTTAAAAAAAAATTAAATATATAAATAAACCAGGGCAAATGTAGGACAAAATTTTCAAATGGAAGACACTTTTTTTAAAAAAAATGGAGGACACATGAAAAAAATTGCTGATTTTTAAAAAAATGTTAATATAAATGCATGTTTCTGAGGCTTCTATAGACAATTGCCCCCCAAAGGCCCTGGCGGCAATCGGCGGCAGGACCAGGCTGGGGCCGGTCCCAAGGCCTCGCCGGGCCGCATCCGGCCCACAGGCCGCAGGTTGCCTACCCCTGGCCTATCGAGTGGCAATAAATGCAGCAAAGAAATCTTACTTTTCTGCATCTATTACATCTGCAAAGTCTCATCCGGCAAAGCTTTTCAAGGTGGTTAAGAAGTTAACTCAGACTCCTCCCACCTTGAACCCGTTAGAATAACCTACAGAGGCCTGCTGTGACACTTTCAATGACTACTTTGCAGATAAAATCTCTCGGATAAGGGCCCACTTAGAGGCCAGCCTTAATATGGAAATGACAAGAGAGGTATCTAGTGACTCCGCTAATGAGATTCTTTTGGATCATTTTCAGTCTCTGAGTACTGATGACGTAGATAAGCTGCTTGGAAAGGTCAAAAAGACCATTTGCCCTCTCGACCCCTGCACCTCATGGTTAGCCATCCAGGGAGGGGAGGCTACTAGGAATCTCTTAAGATTCATAATTCATGCCTCCCTCAGAGAAGGCTGTGTTCCAGCCAATCTAAAACTGGCTGTGGTCAAACCAATTCTTAAAAAGCCTTCCCTTGACCCCCTTGAAAGATCCAATTATTGGCCAGTATCGCTTTTTACGTTTTTCAGTAAGGTGATCGAGAGGGCTGTTGCCAACCGGCTCCAGGCAGTCTTGGATGACACCGATTATCTTGATCCATTTCAAACTGGTTTCAGATCAGGATACAGAGTGGAGACCGCCATGGTCGCCTTGGTCGATGATCTCCGTCTATGCATCGACAGGGGAAGTGTGGCCCTGTCGGTGCTCTTGGACCTCCCAGCGGCCTTCGATACCATCAACCATACTATCCTTTTGGAATGCCTGAGGGAATTGGGAATCAGGGGCACTGCTCTGCAGTGGTTCTGGTCCTATCTCTCAGGCAGATTCCAGATGGTGTCACTTGGCAACAGGTGTTAGGCCAAGAGGGAGCTCAGATTGAGCGTCCCTCAGGGCATAATACTGTTGCCAATGCTTTTCAACATTTACATGAGTGAGATTGTCCGGAAACATGGGGCGCAGTGTTATCAGTACGCTGATGACACCCAAATCTGCTTCTCTATGTCTCAGACTGCTTCAGTGACCAAGGATGGCATCTCCCCTCTGAATGAATGTCTGAGGTCGGTAATGGATTGGATGAGGGAAAATAGACTTAAATTGAATCCAAATAAAACGGAGGTACTCGCTATAGGCAATCCCAATCCGGGTATGGCGATCTGTTCCCCAGTTCTGGATGGAGACACACTTCCTCTAAAGGACTATGTTTGTAGCTTGGGGGTACTCCTGGATTCGTTGCTTCAGCTGTCATGTCAGGTGGATGCGATGGCCAGGAGTGCCTGTTATCAGCTTCGGCTGATTTGCTAGCTGCAATCTTTCCTGGAACGGGAAAACCTAGAAATTCTTGTACACTCACTGGTAACCTCTCGTCTCAATTTCTGCAATGCACTTTACTTGGGGCAACACTCAAGCTGCAGTTGGTACAATATATGGCAGCCAGATTGGTAACAGGGAGTTCAAAAGTTGAATCCATTACACCTATTTTAAAATCCCTACACTGGCTCCCCATTTGTTTCCGGGCACAGTATAAGGTGTTGAT
>NW_024820722.1:0-1854 GCF_019175285.1 Sceloporus undulatus | reverse complement strand
TCACAGGGAGCGTGACCCCATTCAGGACAGGTGGACAAATTTCCTTATCCGGACCAGGATAGCCTATCACCAGTACTTCCGTTTTCTCTGGATTCAGGCTGAGTCTGTTTTCCCTCATCCAGCCCATTACCGGCTCCAAGCAAGCGTTAAGAGGAGAGATGCCATCCCTAGTTACTGCATCAGTTGGAGACATAGAGAAGACTATTTGGGTGTCATCAGCGTACTGATAACACCGCACCCCATGTCTCCGGATGATCTCTCCCATCGGCTTCATGTAAATGTTAAACAGCATGGGGGACAAGATCACTCCCTGAGGGACCCCAGATGTAAGGGCCCTCCTATCGGAACGACAGTCCCCCAGCTCCATCATCTGGAATCTGCCTGAGAGGTAGGAACGGAACCACAGCAAAGCAGAGCCCCCGATACCTAACTCCCTCAGACGATCCAGAAGGATACCATGGTCGATCCAAGATGTCCAAAAGCACTAACAGGGACACGCTCCCCCTGTCCATGCCCAGACGGAGATCATAAACTAAGGCAACCATGGCAGCCTCAACTCTGTAGCCCGCCCAGAAGCCGGTTTGAAATGGGTCCAGATAATCCGTCTCATCCAAGATCCCCTGAAGCTGAAAGGCAACTGCCCTCTCTATCACCTTCCCTAAAAATGGCAGCAGCGAGACAGGCCGAAGGTTGTTCCGAATTAGGGGGTCAAGGGAGGGCTTTTTCAATAAAGGTTTTACTATGGCCGTCTTCAATGTAGATGGAAACTGCCCATCCCTGAAGGATGTATTAATAATACGGTGCAACATTGTAAGACCCAGCAACTTCCACCAGAAATCCACAACAGCAACTTGCTTCAAAGCAGTGAAGTTTTATTGGAAATACAGGTAGATGTAACTAGACAGACTTTTCAGCAGAATCTGGCAAGCCAAGCCCCAAGCACTAAGTTAAAACAGCTACTCCTCCCCACCTTTTTTCCTGTACCCATTCCCTCCTCCTTCCAGGCCTGAGAAGCCAACACTGTGGCCTTGAAGACGCTTACAGATATCTTGGCCTTATCACATTCCATTCCATAGCAGCAATCATTCCCAAGCACCAACCAGCACTACCTTCCCCCATCCCCCCTACTACAAGCAGGCAGAACTACAATCTAAAGCAATTGCTAAGCAAGATGAACAGTGCCCATAGTGACTGTGAATATTGATTTGTAATTGGCTTTGGAGTTCTGACAAACATACTAGTTACAACCATTCCCCCTTGAGCTGTCAGCCATGAAGGACAGGGATCGAGAGAGCAAGTCGTCTTCCTAACACTTTGCAGAATCTTGTCCACATCCTCAGTACAGACAGACTCAAAGTGATCCAGTTTAACCAAGTCCACGGAAGCTCTGGATACGTCTACTCTAGATTCTGAACTAACACTGGCATCAAGATCAGCCCTTATCCGAGAGATTTTATCTGCAAAGAAGTTGTTAAATTCATCACAGCAGGCTTTAGATGGTTCCAAAAGGGGTTGGGGGGGGGGGGAGCAATTGAGTGAGCTACCTTACCACCCTTAACAGCTCTGCTGGACGCGACTCTGCAGACGCAATACGTGCAGAGAAGAAAGAATGCTTCGCTGCACTTATTGCCACTCCGTAGGCCTTCAACTTAGACTCTAGGAGTGTCTTATCAGATAAGCGCTGGTGTTTCCGCCAGTCTCGCTCTAGTCGTTGCAGAGCCCGCTTCCACAACCTGAGATCTTCCGTGTACCAAGGTTGTTTTTTGGAAGCAGGCCTGAAAGGACGCTTGGGAGCGATGCTGTGTATAGCCCTGGAGAGATCAGTATCCCAGGTGTTAGTCAGGGCATCAACAG
>NW_024820721.1:0-1854 GCF_019175285.1 Sceloporus undulatus | reverse complement strand
TGTATTTTTGATGCATCATTTCATGCATGAAAGTATATAATGATGATACTAAATTATAAGAATTGCATTTTCAAGTTGTCATTTCTTTAAAACTTAAAGTATACCATGGATAATTACAATGTGTCAAATTCTAATGCAAACCAGTTGCAAATATAATCTTTCAGATCACTACATAGCCAGCCTTACACAAACATATGTAATAAAGCTCCATATAATGTTACCGAAATTCAAATTGAAATTTACTATAAATGTTTCTACCAAAGACTTCTGCAACTTTGTGTGGCATCTAGTTTCAAAGTATGTAAAGAGACCTTGTGGCACCCAACACATTGTAGCAGAAGTATAATAGACTTGGTCTACTTCCTCAGGAGCACTGAAGAAGTAGACTAATTCTATGAAAGCCTATGCAACCACATCTTTTGCTCTGTTATTCTCAAAGGTGCTGCAAGACCCCTTTGCATACTGATATTGCTGATTCACACAGCTATATCTCTCCTTAACTGAACATAACTTTAGAAAAGATTAGGCTTTTCCTTTCTTTCTGCATCAGAGAACTGTATGATGCTGACCCAAAGACAAGCTATCAGGTAGTAGTGATGAAATGTTATCCACTTTACATTACATGTTTAAAAGTAATACACAAAACCCTATGCTATACACACACAAGTAAGTGGATGGCCTGACATCATGTAACCTTCTCTACGAGTTTTTTTCCCTAAATCACAGCAATGACAACTATGCTGTGGATTTTTATTATATCAGATCATTTAAAAGATACAGACAATAGTGACAGCAGCTATAAATTTCAACAAGTTATATTCTGTGGTCGAGGATATTAATTAGCTGTTTCGCTGTTCAGAGGTAAATGCCATTCCTTATGCCAATAAGCATACACTTGGCCCACACATGAACAATAGGTATCAGAAGGTTTAAGAATACCTCATCTTGCAAAAATATGAAAAGTCATAGTCTTGTTCAATTTGTATGGGTGAATATTGTATGTTAGTCTGTAGTGTGTATAGTTAGTGTGTAATAATTATAAAAATAATAATAATTTGAAAAAGAAAAAAAATTGGGAGAAGGTGAGACAAAAAGTCACTGAACAAAAACACACCACACTGTAGTACTTTATTACATGCTACAGTATGTATTTCACATTTTTTTTGCTTTCAAATAATAATAAATAACTTTTTTATTTTGTGTTATAAGGATAGAAGCCAACTGCTGATATGATCTTAAGTAAGGTTAATATTTCAAAAGCAAGCTCTTATCTCTCCTATTATGTCCACTTTTAGGAGTGAATTTTGCTCATCCTGCTTTAATGCAAATGAAGGTGACTTCTCCCACTATTGCAAACTGAAAACTCATTTCAGTTACTTGGCCATACCTTGGGTTGCAAGTAAAGGTAGAAGGAAACAATACATTCCTGTTTGGTTTGGAGAGGGGAATACATGACTGTACAGTCTGCTTCCAAATTCATAACCACAAAGTCTTTTGTTGTTTTTCAGGAATACCCAACCATGTTGATGTGGATGTTGATGTTGTTGCTCTCTGTCTTGTTTGATCTTTCAAATGCATTGCAGCAAAGTTTTGCTTGCTGTTATAAAATAAAATGCAGTGAAATCTGATTTTTTCAGAATAGATTGCAAGAAAAGAGTGCATAAATACTTATAGCAATGCCACACAACAATCTACAAATGTAGATTACCATATATACTCAATTATAAGTCAACCTCATATATAAGTCGAAGGCAGATTTGGGGGCTAAAATTATGTATTTCGATATGACCCTTATATAATAATAATAATAATAATAATAATAATAATAATAATAATAATAATAATAATAATAAT
>NW_024820720.1:0-1855 GCF_019175285.1 Sceloporus undulatus | reverse complement strand
TGGCTGAAAAACTCTTGAAAATGAATCCAGAAGCATCTCCACATAATTTCCAGTATCAGTATGGCACAATACAGAGAAAAAAACAGCTACTGGCAGAGTTGCTCAGCCCTGGTCCATTCCAGCTTCTCCAAGCACACTGCTGTCCTTGCTGCACACACTCCAGGGACTGTGGAGTCCTCAGGGAAGGCTGACCAATCCTAGGGCTGTAGACTAAGCACTGGTCTGAGCTGAAGGGTCTGGAGCATCCCAGGTGGCGATGTCCCTGGTCTTTCAAGCTTAGGAATCTCCAGCGCATTGGGTCATGGCTGAGCCTGATGTCTCATCTGTCAGCACTGCAGGTCTCTAGGTCCACATTTAGGTTACTGCTGTGCTGCTGGACTCCTTTCTATCTTGTTTACAATTTTTTTCCTAATGATATTGTGTGTGCGTGCGTATGTGTGTACATGTGTGCAATCTTCTAGTTGCCTGTCAACTTATGGTGACCCCAAGACTTTCATAGGGTTTTCATAGGCAAGGGACTATAATACTGAAAGATGGTTTTGCCAGTTCCTTCCTCTGAAACATAGCCTACAGCACTTGGCATTTGTTGGCTGTCTTCCATCCACATACTAACCAGGGCTGACTCTGCATAACTCTCAAGATTAGAGAGGATTGGGTGCCCTAAAGGTATTTATACAGTCTTACCCTAAGGCAGAGTGGGGAAAATATGGGTCTTTTCCAGGTGCCTTCTCACCTCCCCCCCAATAACTTTAAAATATTACAAAATACAGCACTTTAGCCCACACAACCCAAGGCCCAAGACTTCAGCATTCCTTTAAAACACCTTTCTTGGCTGGAAACAAACCTGGAAGTGATGCAACTTCATTTCCAGTTGTGTGGGTGAAAAATGGCCTCTTCCACAGCCACCCAACCGTAATACCCATGAAGTCCCATTATTGATATATAACCTCAACAACAATGCAGTCATAAACCTATAATGCTATAATCTTAACCAACCATGCAACACACAAGCCCTAATAGAAGTCCTGCTCAGTGCTCATGTCTCAGGATAAAAAAGTATGGATGGAGGAGAGCAAGATGGCAATGGCTAACCCCACCTCCATATTCACATGCTGATCCAAAGCTGTCAATTGAACCTGCTCCCTTACAAATTTATACTTGTGTGCTTTGACTGTGTGATCTCATATTCTGCTGCTGCAGTGTATAGCTTGAGAGTGAACAGAATTGTAAATGTGGAAGAGGCCACAAGGGCCATCTAAACCAACCCCACTCCATGCAGGAAAACACAACTAAAGCACCGCTGAAGACTGCCCACCCATTCTCTGTATTAAGACCTCCAAAGAAGGAGCGTTCAGCACTCTCCTAGGCAGTAAATTCTACTCTCCAACAGCTCTTGCTAGTCTTTAGTTGGAATCTCTTTTCTTGTAATCTGAACCCATTTGTTTGTGATCTAGTCTCTGGAGCAACAGAAAACAAGATGACTCCATCTTCAACATCACATCCCTTCAGATGTTTAAAGATGGCTGTCAGAATAGGTTCAGTTCACAGCTTGGATCAAGACACAAGCAAAGTCTGCACATGTAATCTCCCCACCGCACTACTACTACTCAGGCTCTTTGTTAGAGCAATGGGTCTGACTTATGAACCAGTCTTCTAAGAACTCACTGGATCATAAATTCACCAAAACGAGTCAACAATTTTAACAATAAAAAGGTCTGCCTTACCTTCTGTTAAAACAAAACAAGACTCTGTATATAAGCCACTGTGGAACTGGTACAAAGTGGTTAAGGATGATGAACTATGGCATTACTACAGAAACAATTGTTAGAAGCAAAGCAGATTAACAACAATGGTA
>NW_024820719.1:0-1855 GCF_019175285.1 Sceloporus undulatus | reverse complement strand
GATGCCAGGTTTGAGCAAAACATTCCCCACACTTCTTGCATTTTTATGGTTTCTCTCCTGTGTGAACTCTCTGATGAGATATAAGATTTGACTTCTGAGAAAAATCTGTTCCACATTGCTGGCATGTATATGGTTTCTCTCCTGTGTGAACTCTCTGATGGGATATGAGATGTGACTTCTGAGAAAAACCTTTCCCACACTGCTGGCATGTGTATGGTTTCTCTCCTGTGTGGACTCTCTGATGGGACATAAGATTTGCCTTCTGAACAAAACCTTTCCCACACTGTTGGCACTTGTATGGTTTCTCTCCTGTGTGGACACTCTGATGTTTCACGAGGACTGACTTTTTAGCAAAACCTTTCCCACACTGGTGGCATGTGTACGGTTTCTCTCCTGTGTGGACTCTCTGATGGGACATAAGATTTGACTTGTCAGCAAAACCTTTCTCACACTGGTGGCATGTGTATGGTTTCTCTCCTGTGTGGACTCTCTGATGTTTCACAAGCTCTGCCTTGTAAGCAAAACCTTTCTCACACTGCTGGCATTTGTACGGTTTCTCTCCTGTGTGGATTCTCTGATGCTTCACAAGATATGACTTGTCAGCAAAACCTTTCCCACACTGCTGGCATGTGTATGGTTTCTCTCCTGTGTGGATTCTCTGATGGGACACAAGAATTGACTTCTTAGTAAAACCTTTCCCACACTGCTGGCATTTGTACGGTTTCTCTCCTGTGTGGACTCTCTGATGCTTCACAAGAACTGACTTATAAGCAAAACCTTTCCCACACTGCTGGCATGTGTACAGTTTCTCTCCTGTGTGGACTCTCTGATGGCACATAAGATTTGACTTGTCAGCAAAACCTTTCCCACACTGCTGGCATTTGTACGGTTTCTCTCCTGTGTGCACTCTCTGATGCTTCACAAGATCTGACTTGTGTGCAAAACATTTCTCACACTGCAGGCATTTGTACGGTTTTTCTCCTGTGTGGCCTCTCTGATGGGACACAAGAACTGACTTGTTAGCAAAACTTTTCTCACACTGTTGGCATTTGTACGGTTTCTCTCCTGTGTGGCCTCTCTGATGGGACACAAGAACTGACTTGTGAGCAAAACCTTTCCCACACTGCTGGCATGTGTATGGTTTCTCTCCTGTGTGCACCCTCTGATGGGGCATAAGACGTGACTTGTGAGCAAAACCTTTCCCACACTGCTGGCATTTGTACGGTTTCTCTCCTGTGTGCACTCTCTTATGCTTCACAAGACTTGACTTGTAAGCATAACCTTTCCCACACTGCTGGCATGTGTATGGTTTCTCTCCTGTGTGGAGTATTTGATGGTAAACAAGGCTTGCCTTATGAGCTAATCCTTTCCCACACTGCTGGCATGTATATGGTTTCTCTCCTTTGTGGAATCTCTGATGGGACATAAGATTTGACCTCTGAGAAAAACCTTTCCCACACTGCTGGCATGTGTATGCTTTCTCTCCTGTGTGGACTATTTGATGGTAAACAAGACTTGCCTTCTGAGCAAATCCTTTCCCACACTGCTGGCATGTGTATGGTTTCTCTCCTGTGTGGAGTCTCTGATGAGACACAAGGACTGACTTGTAAGAAAAAACCTTCCCACACTGCTGGCATGTGTACGGTTTCTCTCCTGTGTGGATTCTCTGGTGTCTCACAAGACTTGACTTGTAAGGAAAGCATGTCCCACACTGCTGGCATTTGTACGGTTTCTCTCCTCTGTGGACTGTGTGGCGCCTCAAAAGGAATGACTGGTGAGTAAAACCTTTCCCACATGGCTGGCATGTATATGGTTTCTCTCCTGTGTGGACTATTTGATGGTAAACAAGGCTTGC
>NW_024820718.1:0-1855 GCF_019175285.1 Sceloporus undulatus | reverse complement strand
GATGGTACTATTGTGACTTCAGGGTGGTGCTCTTTACCTGAAGGACTGAGATGGGAGAATTGTCACCTCAGACTGGTGCTGTATACCTGAAGGATTGAGACTGGCCCATTGCGTGTCAGAACTAGTGTATAAGAGTTCTGTCATAAAGGGTAAAAATATTAGAGTTTCATTATTAGAGTTAATGTAGGAGCTATAGTTGTAATTCATAGTAGGTAGTGTAGAGTGATGGGTTATAGAAAGCACATCATGGAAAATGATAGAAGGACAGATGGAGTGGCTTTTAGATGAAGGAGGGCCTTTGGAGAGGGGGATGGGGTTGCAGCTGGAGACTGGTTATCAAGGAGGAGTGAAGCTGGCTTGGGAACACTGCTCTTCAAGGTGAGGCTGTCTGGGAGTAGAGAAGGGGAAGTATAGACAACCTTGGTATCTATGCAACCTCCGCTTGTGTTGCTTTAGCTTGGGAATTGGGGGGTGGCTTAGGGACAGGGTTGAGTCTGTTTAGAAGGGAGCAAGTTCCTTTGGACTTCAGACTTTGCAAGAAGGTGTTAATGGCTGTTTCTGCCTGGATTCATCAATAAAGCTTCTTTTGTTTCAAATGAGTTTTATTTTTTGAGCACAGGACTGTCTCCAGATCTCACCGTTTGCAAAGTCTCACAGTTTTAACTCCATTGGAGACCCAGGAACAAGAAGAGTGGTTCTGAATTTCCCAGTGGTGGAGGAGCAGGTGCCTTCTTCAGAGGAACTAGGAGCCAAGCCCAAGACTGGGAAACCTCCTGAAGCTCACACCATCCAGGCCACCACAAGAGGATTTAGGTTTCCGGCCCCAGACTGGGGAAAGGAAGGCCGTTCGGGGGCAGAGTGACTGCCTGGGAGCTGGCAGTGGGGGAGTCGCTTGATAGCCTTCCCAGCACAGAAGAACCCCAGGTAGACGTTCATTGACTGGAATTACAGGAATTAAAGGACATACAGGAATTAAAGGACCTTATGAAGTGGATGGTGTCAAAGTTAAAGATGCGGAGGAGGAAGATGTCAGAGGCGAACCGAGGGCAGCTGATGCTCTTTGCCTGAAGCATTGAGACTGTCCCATTGTGACTTCAGTCTGATGCTCCTTGCCTGAAGCATTGAGACTGTCCCATTGTGATCTTTGGTTTCCAAATCCTTCACCATTTTAGTCACCCTTCTTTGGACACACTCCAGTTTCTCAACATCCTTTTTGAATTGTGGGGCCCAAAACGGGACACAATATTCCAGGTGGGGCCTGACGAGAGTAGAATAGAGTGGGACTAAAACTTCCCTTCATCTAGACACTATACTTCTGTTGATGCAGCCTAAAAACGCTTTAGCCTTGTTAGGTGCTGCATCGCACTGTTGACTCATGTTCAACTTGTGGTCTACTTGGACTCCTAGATCCCTTTCACATGTAGTTTCATTCATCCAGGTGTCTCCATCCTATATCTGTGCATTTCATTTTTCCGCCCTTAATGCAGTACCTTACATTTCTCCATGTCGAATTTCATTTTGTTAGCTTTGGCCCAGCTTTCTAGTCTATTCAGGTCATCTTGAATCTTGATCCTGTCCTCTGGGGTATTAGCTATTCCTCCTAATTTGGTGTCATCTGCAAATTTGATAAGTATGCCCCATATCCAAAAACATAAGCAAATAGAAAGGAAAATAAAATAAAAATTGAATTGCATAACAGATGTAATAAAGCAAAAAGAAAATGAGTTGAAAGACTCCAAGGATAAAGATAAAATTATTCAGAAAATTAAAGTATTACAAAAACAGTACTATTTAGAAAATACTGAAGTAACAACAAATATAATGAAAAGAATTAAACCAAACAATTTCAAGAAGC
>NW_024820717.1:845-1855 GCF_019175285.1 Sceloporus undulatus | reverse complement strand
ATGGGTTGTCCAAAATCGTTTGCCCAATTTATCATATATTGTTTAATATGTTCTAGTTCCATTTCCAGGCTTAATAATAATTTGTACAGTTTGGAAGTGGTGTGTTGATTTTCAGTGATTAATTTTTTTTTCAAGTTCCGTTTCTTCTTTCTCAATTTGAAGTCTATTTTGATCCATTCTAAACCTCTCATTTAATTGACTATATACGAACCAATTATTATCATATCCTTCTTGTAATAGTTCTTCCATTGTTTTAATTCTGTTCTTTCCATTTTCAGTTGTTAAAAGGTCTTTGTATGTGGGCCAGCTATCTTGTTTTATTCTTTCTCTGGCGAAGAAGGCTTCATTAGTTGAGGTCCATCTTGGTATTCCTCTTATAAGTTTATTTTTATTCTTTAACCATATCTTTAATAGATTTTTGTGGACATCATGGTCATTGAATTGTTTGTTTACTTTAACTTAATCATACATCATATATGCGTGCCAACCATATATTAAATCAAAGCCTTCCAACTGTAACACTTTTTCTTCTTCTATTCTGATCCATTGTTTGACCCAGTCCAAACAGCATGCATGGTAGTAAATTTTCAAATTTGGGATGTCCAATCCTCCTTTCTCTCTTGTTTCTTGCAAGATTCTCATCTTTATCCTGGGCTTTCTCTTATTCCAAATGAAAAATTTGATACAGTAAATCCTTTTCCCTTGTTTTGAAGGGCACATCATTTAATATTATTGGGAGTGATTGAAATAGGTACATTATTTTGGGTAGGACATTCATCTTTATGGTGGAAATTTTTCCCATCCACGATATATTCAGTGTCAACCATTTTTTAAATTCTTTTTTGATTTCCAGCCACATTATCTCATAATTATTTTTAAATAATTTGGAATTCTTTGTTGTTATGTTTAGTCTTAAATATTTTACTATTTTTTTATATTATGTCCTGATTTTTCCGTAAATTCTTCTTGTTGTTTTTTGGTCATATTCATTGCTAATACATTAGTTTTCT
>NW_024820717.1:0-745 GCF_019175285.1 Sceloporus undulatus | reverse complement strand
TCCTGGGCTTTCTCTTATTCCAAATGAAAAATTTGATAAATCCTTTTCCCTTGTTTTGAAGGGCACATCATTTAATATTATTGGGAGTGATTGAAATAGGTACATTATTTTGGGTAGGACATTCATCTTTATGGTGGAAATTCTTCCCATCCACGATATATTCAGTGTCAACCATTTTTTAAATTCCTTTTTGATTTCCAGCCACATTATCTCATAATTATTTTTAAATAATTTGGAATTCTTTGTTGTTATGTTTAGTCTTAAATATTTTACTATTTTTTTATATTATGTCCTGATTTTTCCGTAAATTCTTCTTGTTGTTTTTTGGTCATATTCATTGCTAATACATTAGTTTTCTTTTCATTGATTTTTAAACCGGCATATTTTCCGAATTCTTTTATAGTTATTAGTGTTGTAATGCTTTCCAAAGGATTAGATAGAGTTATGACCATATCATCAGCAGACGATTTAAGTTTGTATTAATCTTTCTTGATTTTTATTCTAGTAATATCTTTTCCCAGTCTGATCATATTATTTAATATTTCTGACACTGTAATATATAACAGTGGGCAGCCTTGTCTGGTTCCTTTTTGAATTGGACAATTTTCTGTTTTACTTCCATTTACCAATATTCTAGCATTTTACATTTTATATATCTCTGAAATCCATTTAATAAACTACTAATAAACATTTAATATACTACTGGTATATTTTTAAAACATTTGTAATTATTTCTTGTTTTATT
>NW_024820716.1:0-1855 GCF_019175285.1 Sceloporus undulatus | reverse complement strand
TAAAACTGCAGAGGCCTACAAAAGCAAACAACTTTGGCTTGAATAGACTTATCCCTGTAGTAACAAGGATAGGGAACAAATCATTCCAGTTTAGTTTACAAAACCCTAAGATGATGACAAAAAAAAGAACAAATAATGTCTTCCCCACCCCCACAGTAGTTTGCAGGTGTTAAATATCCCTTTCACATTTCAAAGAGAAAAAAACATGTGGCTCATATGGTTCAATACTAGACTAACAATTGCAGCCTTCTTTTTTTAACCCAAATAATGATTACAGGCTCTTCATACTGCAGTTTTCCTAATGTTTCTGAATATTACAATACCTAACAGTACTCATTTCCAACTTGAGGATCTAGGAATACTGTACAAAATCTTTTAGTCACAATCCCCAAACAGAATAGAAATAAACTGATGGACAAGTAACAGGTTACATGCAAAAATGCATCAGTACCAGCTCTACTTATTAGGCAAAGTAACCTCAGGTGGCTGTAAAATGTTGAAGGAGAGATCCATGTGCTAGGCAGCCAGGCACACCCCGGAGGGCAGTGGAAAGATCCAGGGAGGTGGTGAGGAAAAAGGAGGCAGCAACGGAACAGTGAAGGAAAAGGGGGTGGCAGAGGGGCCTTCAGTCAAAGTATGGTATGAAAGAAAGACAAGGGGAACCAGCAGCCTTTAGGACCATGGTGATGATGAAAGTTGCATAAAACCTCTTTTCAGGCTCCCTTATAACAACTACAAAGCCTTGTTGATCACTTCATGTATGGTGTCTCCTGCTCTTTGCCTGCCCGCATGAGCTCACTCCTTTAGCCATGTCTTTTGCTAGTAGTAGCAAGAAACTCTCTCAAGCCTTGGGCACAGAGCATCATTTCTGTGGTTCACAGTGGCATCATTTTGTGACAGACTGACTAACTGGAGTGAGGAGTTCCAGCATGTGGCAGTGGGGGAGAAACAGCAGCAAAAAGGAGTGGGACCCTGCTTAACCTTTGTGAGTTTTGCTGGGACTTGGCCAGCAGACTGGAGCTGTGTTGTTGCTCCTGCTTTCTTTCATCTGACAGACCAAGAAAAGAGGTAGCAAAAAAAATTGGGGGGGGGGGGGTATCCTTGAACCTGTGGGGGGAAAACATGTCTCGGAGTAGGGGGGGGGACATGTATCTGGGGTTGACTCTTGGAAGGAGTCCTTTGCCTTGGAATGGTTCTCTCACTTTCCTGTCCATGCCAGTCTCGTCCAGAGCATGTGGCCTCTGTAAGCCCCCTACACACACACTGACTGAACCCCTCTCTGCTCTGATGAAGAAGGATTAAGAGTCGTTCCTTGCCAGGGTCAAGCTTCTCCCTTTGCACCTGATCATCTTCAGTGTAGCAACTAAACAGTAGGCTGAGCAGTGACCGAGAGGCCTCTTGCCCAGACTCACCTTTGCTGCACAGTTAGCATGGGTGAGAAGCTTCTCAGTTGCTGCTCAGCCAACTGTTCAGTTTCTGACCCAAAGTGATAAGGTGCAAAGGGAGAATCAACCAAGATTGGTTATTTTTGAGTATGTAGTAGAAGAGTAGACTTAATATCAAGAAATAGACTATTGTGCAAGAGAAAAGGAGGCAGTAGCCTCAAAAAGTCTGGGGACCACTGGCCTAAGCAGATCTTCTGCTTGCTTAATGGTAAAGAATGTGTTCTATTTGCTTGTGTTGAAGAAAGATTAAACTGCCTATCCAATTGCTTTTTGTTCATAGGGACTATGAGAGGCACCATCTTGTTTATGAAATTAGACAACCAAATGCCATGGGCTAGCGCTGCTATGCACAATGATGCCCTGAATGGCAGACTGCTTTTCTTAGTAGAAGGCCGATCAGCAGGGAATGT
>NW_024820715.1:0-1855 GCF_019175285.1 Sceloporus undulatus | reverse complement strand
CCTCCTTAAAACTGCCAATCCCAGAATGCAACAGGAGGCAGCTAGAGGAGTCAAAGTGGAATTGTAGCACTTTAAGAGTATAGTGTGATAAACATCAGTATCTCTATGGGGAGGAACATCAGTAAATGTAGAGAAAATTTGTGCTGTCCTTTTCTGTACCCTGATATTGTGGTGGGAAGGCTTCAGGCTACTTTTCCTACCTGCATTCAATTCAGTTCATAATGAAAGTTGCAGTCATCTTCATAGCTAAAGGACAGAAAAGAGAGCTGAAGGCATATATGATGGAAGACTTACATTCCATTTGGTTTCATTCCTATTTTCAAAAGGGAATGTTTAGATTCAGATGGCTTATTTTCTATTGGTGTTGATTGCCCAGAACCATAATTATAAGGAAAGAAAGGTGTGAGTGGTTGCTGTTTTTGAAAATTCAGTTGCAAAAAAGTTATTCTGGTTGGCATTAAATATATGAGATTTAAATTTTAGAACCCACTGATAAATTCTGAGGAGCGCTGTGCTAACTAACAAGCCTGATTAAATATATGTTTATTTAATAATCAATGTAACTTCTCTGATTCTGGAACCTATTAATAAAAAAGTTTTGAACTAGAATGGAAGATCATTGTGGTGTCGCCAGGTTTTAGTAGAAATAAAAGCTTTGCCGGTTACTTAATTCAATGTCTTGAGGAATACAATAAAAGCCACATGTGATATATACTGAAACTACAAATGGGAACATTAAAATGATATAAAAGAAAGTTTCTTTCTTTGGTAATTTAGTCACGTATATGTGTTCCAAAAAGTTATGCACATTACTTATATACATGTTGAAGTATAAAGTAGGCACATTTTAAATCGGAGACGTACAAGTTCATAGAGTTTGTGGCACCCATTTTCCGCATACTACTGCACCTCCATTAAACATAACCTCCCCCTTTTCAAAAGCAGAAGATTTTAGGTAAAAGGCTATCTAGGGCCTGAAGTTATGAGCCCCTTGAAATAGCCTTACAATAGCTTCTAGAATTACAGCTCTCTATTTTGGGGCCTCCTGTGCCCATGAGGTTATGACACTATTAAATGCAAGTATGACATGATAGGCTGCATCCACACTGCAGATATAATCCAGTTTGCCACCACTTTAACTGCCATGGCTCCATCCTATGAAATTCTGGGATTTGTAGTTTGCTGTGGCACCAGAGCTCTCTGACAGAGATGGCTAAATATCTCAATCAGCTACAATTCCCAGAGTGCCATAGCTTTGAGCCATGGTAATTAAAGTGGTGCTGAACTGGATTATTTGTGCAGCCATAGTCAAATATCACAATTTTGCTCTGAGGAATGCAAAACCCCTACCATGCCATGTCCAAGCACTCAGGCGGATAAAATTTCTTCCTGGCTCTGTCAGTCAATAACCTTTCACCTTTGTGGCAAAAGGATAACACAAAAACACAAGGATGGAGAAACTAATGTTAGTAGTGATTCACACCACTTGTAGGGATCTTACAAGACTGCCACAGAATATTGTGTTCTCTAGATGCCAGCTCTCCATTCTGTGCATTGGATTGGTTGCTGAATCTTACTTGACCAGGACAGCATTTCTCCATTGTGCTTGAGGGAGCTGTCTAGTTCTGGGGGCACTAGGCATGTTGTGTGGCACCTGTGGCCCTGTTCTCCAACAACTTTCTACTACTCTTTACCTTCAACATCTATCTCATAGTTCCTAAATAAAAGCCATGTGTTACTCAAAATACAATCAGTATTCAAACAGGGGAATATAATCAGCTGAAATGAAGCCTGCATGAGAGCTTCAGGTAACTTAAAAGCTGAGGTCAGACTTATGTGTAAGGTTTCCAAAAAA
>NW_024820714.1:768-1855 GCF_019175285.1 Sceloporus undulatus | reverse complement strand
AAAAGGTCAGATCTCACCAAAGCACATGGAGAGAGAAAACCAGCTTTCCTCTTGGAAAACAGGCCATAGTTTGCTTTCATGTGTGGGGGGTGGTGAATCCACTCTAGGTTTTAGTCTAAACATTAAAGGACTTATCCAAAGTGCTGAACTCTCTCTTTAAAATTCCCTATTCAGTTATTTATTTTTCTTTAAAAATCTAACCTGCCCTATATCAAAAGATCTCAGGTAAAATACAAGTAAAAAATACAATTAAAATTGAAAAGTTCACATCACTGTAAAAACATCTTGAGAAATTGTTGCGATGTGAATTGTTTTAATAATTTTTATTTTGGCAAACTTAATAAAAAACAGTAAAAATTGAATCAAACAAGTTCAGATAATTCAGAACAATAAAAAGTAAATAAACAAATAGCATACAGTATTAAATACCATTAACAGGTTAAAACAGGTTTAAAAGATTAAAACAATTTCTTAGACCATATGCATTGCATTTTGAGATAAATTAGTGAGGCCCAAAGATTTTAACAAACCGCCATGTTTTTACTTCTCAGCCAAATGAAACCTGTGTTGGGGCCAACTGGGCCTTCAAGGGGACAGCACTCCAGAATCGGACTACCACAGCTAAGAAGGCCTTCTCCCATATCTTCACACAGTGTACTGAGCTCACAGAGGCGTTCCCTCACAGCAGGCCTCAACCCATAAAGTGATCACTTGTGGAAGCCTTTTGAAATCAGGTCATGGGCCTTGTGATATCAGTCCAAGAGCTAGATGCAACCTGGGGGCCACAGATTGCTCTCCTTTTCTCTAAATAATTAGTTTGAAGGTAGAAAGATAAGGAGAAGACTACAAAGTTTGGATTGACTCAATAAAAGAGGCATGGCCTTCAGCTTGCAAGACCTGAGAGGGGCAGTAAATGATCATATTGTTGACTCACATGGTTGCCATAGGTTGAGATCAACTTGACAGCACATAACACACACAAAGTGGTTTAAAATGGGCATAAAAGTCACAATTAAAAAGAACAAATTGTGAGATAAATTGTGCAATAGACTTGATAGAATTACTACACAAGAAGGCAATGATTTAT
>NW_024820714.1:475-758 GCF_019175285.1 Sceloporus undulatus | reverse complement strand
ATAATAATAATAATAATAATAATAATAATAATAATAATAATAATAATAATAATAATCTTTATTTATACCCCGCCTTTCCACAATGTGATCAAGGCGGCTTACAGGTAAAAGACAATAAATTACAAGTTAAAATATTACATATAAAAATTAAAACATCAATAGAGGAGTAGGGACGGGAAACAAACAATCAAAATATCAGGGCAAGAATAGAACAACAACTTTAAGATAGTTGGGGCAAAAAACAAATTACTAAGGTGGGAATGCCAGCCGAAATAAGTGAGTT
>NW_024820714.1:0-375 GCF_019175285.1 Sceloporus undulatus | reverse complement strand
CAGAGGAACGAAGCTGTGCAGGAAGCTTGTTCCACAAAGTGGGGGCAAAGATAGTAAAGGCCCTCTGTGAGGTCGTTACAAAGCGAGACTTAGGGACCTCCAACAGGTTGGTCCCAGATGTTCTGAGTGTGTGGGGCGGACTGTATGGGGAGAGGCGGTCCTCCAAGTACCCTGGACCCAAGCCATTTAGGGCTTTATAGGTCAACACCAACACCTTGTATTGAGCTCGGAAGCGAATAGGCAGCCAGTGGAGATCTTTTAATATAGGTGTTATATGGTCTGCCCTGGATCTACCAGTGACCAATCTGGCTGCCATGTTTTGAACCAGTTGTAGCTTCCGAGTGTGGTACAAGGTGTTGGTGTTGACCTATAAAG
>NW_024820713.1:0-1855 GCF_019175285.1 Sceloporus undulatus | reverse complement strand
ATGGCATCTGAGTTGTCTGACAGAGAATACTAAATATCTCACAAAACTACACTTCCCAGAATTCCCTAGCATTCAGCCAGACAGTTAAAGCAGCCCTGAACTTGGACCATTGTTAGCGGTTGGCTTGGTGCCTGAATGGGGTTCTAGAAGGCTGGTGGGTTTGGTCGTTGGCTGCTTAGGAAGAAGGGCTCCTTCTGAGTTTCCTTGCCAGGAAAGGAAAGGAAAGGAAAGGTGGGTGCCTCAAGATGCCGATGGGAGACCCCTAAATTTGGTTCCTTTGTGAGAATGCTGACTGAGGGGGAAGAGAAGGGTGATGGATTTGGTCCCTAGGGAGGCCCCCGGTCAGTCAAGGCATGCAGGGCAGGCCACACAACATTCGCTCACTCCCAAGTCAAATCCTGGTTTCCTTTCTTTTGCCCAGGGCCGAAACCTGGACCAGAAAGGATCAGGTTTTATTTGCTTTCTTTTCCTGTAACAAGTGTTTTTCCTTGGCCTTTTTACACGTGGCAGTAAAGATACGATACATCAGGGCCTGGCATTGAGCTTCCAGTTTTCATGCATGATCTTCAGACAGGAGATGAGGCTGCCTCTTCTCCATTTTGGAGGGAGCCCAATTCCAGGAAAGAGGGAAGGGCTCTGTGCAAACATCCAGATCAGATGTGAGAGCAGTAGCTTAATATAATTTGCAAGGCTTAGTTCATTGGTTTCTACAACTAGATAAATTGCGGGGGTCTATGGATTGGTTTAGTTTCTTGCTTTCTCTCAGTTGTTGTGGTACAAGGGCTCACTACTATACTCTTCATTCGCCATCTGGATAGAAAGAAAGAGGCTAAATTAAATGCTTTTTATCCTTAGTTTTTTGTGGATTTTTGGGACCATGTGGCCATGTTCTAGAAGAGTTTCTTCCTGACGTTTCGTCAGCATCTGTGGCTGCCATCTCTGAAGATGAACGTCAGAAGAAACTCTTCTAGAACGTGGCCATATAGCCCGAAAAACCCACAAAAAGCTATGGAAGCCGGCCATGAAAGCCTTCGACTTCACGCTTTTTATCCTGTCTCTCCAAGCAAGTGAGAAAGAATAATTCTCTCATTTCCCTTTGATCTGGGAACAGACCTTTAAAATTTTCTCTCTTCATTTCCACACAGGAAAGTATATTGAGTAGATTTGAATGACAAACTGTGAGCGACTGTGGTTTGTAATTTATGCATTAGGCTGAATGAGATCACTAGAGGCCCTGCCCCATGTCCTAGGCTTTAGCTCACAAACCTCAGGACCTGAATTCACAACCCTATAAGAGAGATGGAGGGACACCAGAAAGTAGGCAACCAAAGTCCTATACATATTATCCAATTGTACCAGTTTGGTGCCATGTCACCGGCTGTGGATCCACCCTTGAGAAACCTGGGAATGGGGTGTTTAGAACTGGATGCTTGGTAGAGAGCCCCAGTGCAGTCCTTCATGAGAGTTGCTATATAATTTTAAGTACTTCATGAAATAAGAATTCCCAGGATTCTATGGGACAGAGTCCTTTAAGTTTCATGGTATCTAAGTGCTAGGTTTGGGCAATGGAGATACAACCCAGGTGCCAAAAATGACCCATAGCAATTTGGACAGACTCATTCAGTCTCTGTCTCTATTTATGGAGGGCTATTAACACCAAGAAACCCATGGATCCTCAAGGCATCTCCAGTTTATGTATTTTATTTATATACATCCATCCTTTCTTCCAATATAGGGACTCAGGGTGGCTAACAATAAATTTAATACGGTACAAATTCAAAACAATGCAAAGGGATTAAAATTATAACTATTTTTTAAAATTAAACCATTTATATAATTACACCTTGAAAAAAAA
>NW_024820712.1:0-1855 GCF_019175285.1 Sceloporus undulatus | reverse complement strand
TGAGAAGGACAATAATAAGACTGGAGAAAATCATAAACAAAACAGAGCATCATCAGAACTGGAGAAAGAGGGACTCCAAGAAAAGGTTTTTAATAACCAAATCCACCCAGATGACCACTGCCCAGCAAGTCTCTGTAGAGGGAAGAAATGAACAACTAAAGAAAATATGAGGACAGAAAAATTCAAAACAATGTCGGGAAAGAGACCAGGTGGACACACCACTCAAAACCTGAGGAAAATGTACAAAAACCTCTAATCAAAGTGAAATGAGCATGGAAAAATGCAAAACAATGCCAGGAAAGAGACTGGGTGGACACGCAGCTCAAAACCTGAGGGAAAAAAGTACAAAACCAATCAAAGTCAGCAAAGAAAAAGCAAGTAGTTGAGACTGCCACACAGTATGGGTCTAAATATCTTATGTGTACCAGAGAAAAACGCAGCAATGGTGGTGGTTTCTCCAGATTCGGAATGCAGTGAGTAGAAGCCCCATCCGCCATTTTGACCAGGCAGAGTCTGCCAAGAGGGCAGAGTTAAGACTGGGCAGAGAATGGCAGAAATAGGCATATCTCTACTATTACCAGCTGTGGCTGCAAGAGAGAGAGAGAGCGAGCAGGAAAGCAATATAAAATAGCTTCTCAGACAAGTTCAGTAAGCAAATATAAGATAATTGAATCAATACAGGGTGATATAGCACTGGGATAGCATGAGACTGGGTACACAAAACACCAGAAATTATAACTTACCGTATTTTCCAGCGTATAAGACGACTGGGCATATAAGACGACCCTCAACTTTTCCAGTTAAAATATAGAGTTTGGTATATACTCACCGCATAAGACTACCCCCATGCACACCAAATAAAAATTTAAAAAATATTTAGATTTGATTTCCATATGGTAATTTTAATTCCAATGCTTATGACATGCAGGTACTTTAGCAGGAAAACTTGTTTTATACAAAGCCTGCTTGGATTGGTCAGCTCCCTCTGCCTGCCCAGCCCTCCCTATCTCCAAGATTATCAGAGCGGTAGCACAAACACAGCTCTTTTTCCATACCCCAGGCGTCCTGGACGCCTGCAGTTTGCTCCACCCTTCACTTACACTTTCCCAGTGAGGCACCCCCTGACCTTGTCATCAGAACCGCGTTAAGTCACTTCTTTCCACAAATCCTAGTGAGTGGATTTTATTCTAACGTACTTGTACAGCGATCGCTGCATACGGTGGGGATGCAGCCGCAGCCGTTTTTGAACTCACCCTACCATATGCAGATTCTCCAGTCCAGCTTGGAAGTTTCAGCACCTGCCCTATAAGACAACACCCGGTGTATAAGACGACCCCTGACTTTTGAGAAGATTTTCCTGGGTTAAAAAGTAGTCTTAAACGCCAGAAAATACAGTACTTATATAAAATGTTCTCACAGATGCCAACTGTGAGTGGAACACAATTGACAGAGAGTAGTTTTCTTTTTAAATGACACATAGAGAAGCATGGTTATGAATCTAAATATGAGGAGTTAGCAAATGATGTTTTAGAACAAGAAGAAATGGATGACTACGACTCTACAGAGTCGGAGGAATATAATGAGGGTTATTTCAGACTGAGAAACTTAAAAGCTTACTAAAAAGAATATTAAAAAACATTAGGGTTGTAAGATAGTGATGACAATGGCCATTCCCACAAAATCGGAGCAAAGATAAGAAAATAGCATCAGTAATACAGCAACAAATTTCTCAAGGTGAAGTTGGGAGTTGTTGCACTTTACCTCAGGCTGTAACTCACCACCAAGTTAATGAAGCTGAGCTGACCAGTTTTGGCCAGTGGTTATTGCTTTCTTCCAAAGCAGCAGAGTTTCTGAG
>NW_024820711.1:0-1855 GCF_019175285.1 Sceloporus undulatus | reverse complement strand
CTCCATTTTTGCTCTGCAACAGCGCTGCTCAATTTGGTTGTTGCGGCGCTTCTGCAGAGGAAAGAGTGGCGCCAAGTCGTTTTGGATTTATGGTGACTCTAAGGCAGACCTATCACAGGGTTTCCTTGGCAAATGTCTTCAGAATAGTTTTCCCATTGCCTTTCCCTGAGGCTGAGAGAGTGTGACTTGCCCAAAGTCCCCCAATGGGCTTCCATGGCAGAGCTGGGATTCCAAATCTGAACTCCAAAGTCATAGTTCAGCTGTGCTCAAACCACTATGCCACACTGGCTCCTATATTATGAACAACATTTCACTGGGCCATTTCATTTCATGGACTTGACCCAGCTTTCTCATCCACGGAAGTCATTTTGCAAGTCCCCTTCTCTTCCATTTCCAGGCCCAACTCCTTCTGAATGCCCTCGAACTCTCCCAGTTTGGCAGGGACCCTCCCCTGGTTCATCCTCTACCCTCCCACTTTTTCAGCTGCTCTTCAAAGGCCAAAGTTTCCTCCTCCTGCTGCCATTTCTCCCCTTCTCTTGAGCTCACTGCCATTGCTGCAAACTGAGTCCAAAGGGCAAAAGGAGTCTGTCCTCCATGAAGACAGCCAAGGAGAAAGGAGAAAGGAGGGGCCCTTCCCAGAGGCTCAGGCAAAAGCAAACAGCTGCAGCCTCTCCTAGTTTGCCTCTCCTTCCTCAGAAAGAACCTTGCAATCTTGATCATATTCTGAGGTTGTTTGGTCCCAGCCTCCCTTTGATTCTCTTGGATCCCTCTCCAAAATCTCATGGCCCCACAGAGACTCCCAAGAGAGGAGAGGAGGCCTGGCAGCTGGAGAAGAGGGGAGGAGGAGGGGGGCTTCCTCGCTTCCAGCCCCCAAAGCTGCCTCCCTACAGAAGACCCTCCAGACCCGCATCCTTGGCTCCAAAATGGGGGCTCTTCCCCCTCAGCCATCCTTCTCACAGAGGAACAAAATTTGGGGGTCCCCCATTGCCATCTCAAGGCACCCACCTTCCCTTCCCTGGCAAGGAAACCCAAAAGGAGCCCTATTCTTCTTCCTAAGCAGCCAACGGTCAAAGCCACCAGCCTTCTAGAACCCTATTCAGGCTCCAAGCCAACTGCCAGCCTTTCCCAGAATTCCACGCTCTCCCTCTTCCCAGTGGAGGAGACCGGGAGACAGAGCAATAGGTGCAAACGCCAGGAAAAGAGAGTTTATTGTCTTACACTTGTAATTTCAGTTGTCCCTTTATGAGGGAGAATGGGATATTATTATTATTGTTATTGTTATTATTATTATTATGATCATTCAACAACAATTATGGTAATTAGTTTCTTGTTCCCAAAACCATAGAGCCTTGTGAAATCTCAAAGACCGTGTTTATCACACGGAGGTTTTTGCAGCTCTTTGCAGCTCAGATCTGAAGCCACTGTGGGTCCAACAATGTGAATTCACTCGAAAGCATGAGTGTTATCACAGGTGATTCCTTTCTATGGGGGCTCCTTCCGTGGGGCTTCCGCAGTGATTCCAAAGTGACCCCTCAATTTTGGCGAAATCGGTAACAAGCAAATTCACAGAAATCACTTCCAAGCTCACTCCGATTCCACTCTGAATTGGTCTGGTGTGGAATGTAGCTTCGCTTCTGCTCTGTTTCACCACCGCAAACCCCCCAGTTGCAAATTTCCCATGATGCAGCGCTGCAGTTCCCCCCATTTCGTTCTGGTGGTCCTTTCACTTTCAGGGCAACTGAGTGGGGTGGAATAGGCAGCCAATGGGAGCGGAGGAAGGTCCAGGTAAAGGGAAAGAGGCCACTCCACCTCAGGAATGGTGAGACAATGGGAAAATCACAGTTCCCATAGACTT
>NW_024820710.1:0-1855 GCF_019175285.1 Sceloporus undulatus | reverse complement strand
CCCCTAGCCATCAGAGCCAGTTCTATGCTCTAAGAGTACCCTAGCCATCAGAGCCAGTTCTATGCTGGCTGGAGAATTCTAGAGCTTGCAATCCAAAAATCTCTGAAAGTTTCTTAGCTCTGGCCAAGAACAAGAATAGGAGCAAGTGCTTGTCGTTGAAGGGAGAGGAGCTCAAGGTGACCTAGTCTGACTCTCTTCTGTAGTTAGCATGAATATATCTAATTGTGTGAAAATGAAGTCCATATATGAACTGGGGAACTTAACAAATAGTGGAAACCTACTAGTGGCAAACTCAGGTCTAAGTCCGCCTTACACCTGCTTATGTCTCTTCAGTCAAGGAAAAGGTTGGCATTCTCTTTCTCCATCCTTAACCAACAAAGCACAAAAACCCAGACCTACAATAGAGTCTTCCTCTTGGCCATTCCATGCCTGGCGAAAAGAAGTGAGGGATTTGTGAAATGTCTAGCCATGTCCTTGTAGCCAGATACAAAATGATCACATCCTCCACTAAAACTTCCAGAATATCCCAGAAGACCTCAGCAGATTTCCCCTCTGAGTACAGGAAGATAGCCAGATGCTTCTCTGATCCTCCATTGCTTTCACCAGCCATGGAATGGTCTTGGATGTTGGGAGACCTACAGTGATTCTATGGCAAATCTAGTGATCGAAGAATGGGCAGATGTAGTGTAGTTCTGCATGTGAAACTACTATCATACTCTGGACCATACATGATTGAAGCTATTGGCTACAATCCTGTTGGGCAGTTCCAATTAGAGTAGACTTATCAGTTGTTGAAGGGTGAGTCAACATTATTATTTTCTTGGTTTTTATTATTTTATATTGGTCAATGACTGAATAAACAGATTGAATTGAATTGAGTCAACATGTAGGTAACTCCAATTGATTCGGTGTTCCTAGTCTAGTCAGGACTATTCACATTCCGGGACTTATTCTGTGAAAAATTCACATATGGTATTTTTGTGTAGAAAACAGCATTTTCTGCACAGGAATCAGCTTTTTATGCATAGGAAATGCTGCCTCCTACTGAGGATGACAATGGCAAACCTTCTTGGAAGAAACATGCCGAGAAAACCCCGTGATAGGTTCTTCTTAAGGTCAGAAATGACTTCAAGGCACACAACAACTTGTGCAGAGAATGCTATTTTGTGCATAAAATACTGGCCTGTGTACAAAAAAACTCATGTGGCCATGTGTGAATGTTGCATAGAAAACTGCAAAGATTCTTATCAAGAACCGTGCTTTTTAAATAATTTTTTGAATATTTTTTAATATTCTTTGCATCCCTACAAGATTGTATCCCTAACAGATTCACACCCCAAGAAGGCTGGATTTTGTCCCAGGGTCTGAGGTTCCCTGTCTTGGTTTTAAAAGAAAAAAGATGAACCAAAATTTAACTCTTAACATCACCATCCAAGAAATCTGGAGTAGAACAGCAATAGCACTATTTCCCTGTAACTCATCACCCAACTGCTTTTCAACCCGCCCCCCCAACCTTGATCTGAAAATCGGTTTGTCAGAGAGCACAGAGGGAGAGGTGACTGTATTCTGTTCTAAATTTAAAATTAATAAATAAACAAACAAACAAACAAAGGGGCATAGGGAAAAGCTATCAGCATGTGTGTACCTCTTTATACCAATATATTTCACATTAAAAATTGCACTGATGACTCTCATAGAAGAAGAAACCCTATGGCGGGTTACAGACCGCCGCTTTGCGGCGGTCTGCCTCCGCCGCCGCTTGCTCCGCGAGGGAGCCCTAGCAGCCACACCGCGCGGCTGCCACGCAGAGCAACAATGGAGCTCCTTCTTGCGGCGCCTCTATGATGTCGCGAGG
>NW_024820709.1:0-1855 GCF_019175285.1 Sceloporus undulatus | reverse complement strand
AACAACAACAACAAACAAACATACAAGTTAAAAACTGACCAGAAGGTCAACAACATGACACCAGCAAACAATCAGTGGGAGCAGCAGTATCTTTCCCAGACATTTTCTAAGGCTGGGTTCTCTATTCTGGGAAGGCTTGCCAGAAGAGATCTGTCTTAACAGCCTTTTTAAAGCTGTCTAAGGATGTAAGTAGACGGATCTCATCCGGCAGGCCGTTCCACAGTCTGAGGGCAACGATGGAAAATGCCCTCTGGGAGGTAGTCGAAAGCCTAGATTTTTGTGGCTGAAGTAGGCCTCTCCCAGAGGAGCGGAGTGCGCGGGGAGGATTGTAGGGGAGAAGGCGGTCCCGAAGATAGTTTGGACCCAAGCCATTTAGGGCTTTAAAGGTGATAACCAACACCTTGTACTGGGTTCGGAAGCTAATGGGAAGCCAGTGGAGGGACTTTAGAACCGGGGTATAATATGGTCCCTCCTGGATGTTCCAGAAATTACTCTGGCTGCCATATTCTGTACTAGTTGTAGTTTCCGGACCAAGCACAAGGGTAGCCCCATGCAAAGCACATTACAGAAGTCTTGACGTGAGGTTACCAATGCGTGCACAACAGTCTCAAGATCCCTTACTTCCAGAAAAAGGCGCAGCTGGCGTATCAGCCGAAGCTGATAACAGGCGCTCCTGACTGTCACATTTACCTGGTTCGACGAGTCAGGAGCGACGAGTCAAGGAGCACCCCCAGACTGCGAACACAGTCCTTGATGGAGAGTGTGACCCAGTCCAGGACCAGAGGTTGCAACCCAATTCTTGGTTTCGGGGCCGCTACCGTGAGCACTTCCGTTTTGTCTGGATTCAGCCTCAATCTGTTTTCCCTCATCCAGCCCATTACTGCCCGAAGACATTCATTGAGAGAGGAGACGCCATCATAATTCAAGGCCAATGAACGAGACATGGAAATAGATTTGGGTGTCAGTGTACTGATAATACCCAGCTACATAACTCCGAATGATCTCACCCAGCTGCTTCATATAGATGTTAAATAACAGCTAGAGCCCTAAGATCTTCAGAAGGCTTTCTATTGGTGCCGCTACCATCACAGGCTCTCCTGGTGAGGACATGAGAGAGAGCCTTCTCAGTACATGTAGTTGCTCTTGCCCTCTGGAATGCCCTTCCACAAGAAGCAAGGCTGGCCCCCTCCTTGCTTGCCTTTCATTGGCAAGCAAAATTGGTGTTATTCAAGCAGGCTTTTAATGTATAACCATGGGGTGGCTTGGCTATTTGCTGTATAGGGTGGGTGTCAGGTTTTAGTGTGGTTTTAATGCTTGTAATTTTATATTGTTTTTAGATGAGATTTTTAACTGTTTTATTGTAATATGTTTTTAGATTTTTTTGTGTGTTCTCCACCTTGGGTTCCTTCCGGGGAGAAAGGCAAGATAGACATCAAATAAATAAACAAATAAATAAACAAATAAACTTGCCAAGAAACCCCTGTGATAGGTTTGCCTTAGGGTCACCATAAGTCAGAAAGAACTTGAAGGCACACAACAACAATAAACAATATAGCACATTTTGAAATGCATTTTTAATGATGAGGTCTACTCATCATCAGCTGCAGAGCTACACTTCATAAGAACATCAGAAAAGCTGCCTAATACCAAATTAGACTATTGGCATAGCGAGCTCATTACTGTCAATACTGACTGTAACACTCCCTTTTCTCGTCCTACTTGTAGAGCCAGTCAGTCCTACAACTAGGCAAACTGATATAATTTCCTCAGGTGGCTGTAAGGTGTTGGAAAAGGTTGCTGTGTGTCAGAAGATCTAGCCTGTTGCCTTCAAGTGCAGTGGTGAACACTGTCCCAT
>NW_024820708.1:1217-1855 GCF_019175285.1 Sceloporus undulatus | reverse complement strand
CCATCCAGTCCAACCCCCTTCTGCCATGCAGGAATACAGAGAATCCTACATAGGAAGACAGAAAATCCTAGAGCTGGGAGGCATCCCCATGGGCCATCCCATCCAACCCTCTTCTGCCATGCAGCAAGACACAGTCACAGTAAAGGGAGTGCACACTACTTGAGTTCTTTTTGCAACAGTTGAATTGAACTGAGGGCACAAAGGGAAAGGGGGGGAGGAAGAGAATCATAGAATCATAGACTTGGAAGAGCCCATAAGGGCCCTGATCCAGTCCAACCCCATTCTGCCATGCAGGAACTCTCGATCAAAGCATCCCCATTGACAGATGGCCATCCAGCCTCTGTTTAAAGACCTCCAAGGAGGGAGACTCCACCATAATCTCTGAGGAAGGAGTGTGTACCTCTGTCAAACAGCCCTTACTCTCAGGGAGTTCCTGCTAATGTTGAGCTGGAGTCTCTTTTCCTGGAGCTTGCATCCATTGCTCCTTTGGGTCCTGTTCTCTGGAGCAGCAGAAAACAAGCTTGCTCCCTCCTCAATATGGCATCCCTTCAAGTATTTAAACAGGGCTATCATATCCCCTCTTAACCTTCTCTTCTCCAGGCTAAACATCCCCAGCTCCCTAAGGCGTTCCTCATCGG
>NW_024820708.1:0-1117 GCF_019175285.1 Sceloporus undulatus | reverse complement strand
ACCCTTCTCTTCTCCAGGCTAAACATCCCCAGCTCCCTAAGGCGTTCCTCATAGGGCATGGTTTCCAGACCTTTCACCATTTTAGTCGCTCTCCTTTGGACACGCTCCAGTTTCTCAATGTCCTTTTTTAATTGTGGTACCCAGAACTGGACACAATATTACAGGTCGGGCCTGACCAGAATAGAGTGGCACTATTAGTTCCCTTGATCTGGACACTATACTTCTATTGATGCAGCCTAAAATCACATTGGCCTTGTTAGCTGCTGCATCGCACTGTTGACTCGTGTTCAACTTGTGGTCTGCTTGGACTCCTAGATCCCTTTCACACGTAGTTTCATTCAGCCAGGTGTCCCCCATCCTATATCTGTGCATTTTAGCTATTCCTCCTAATTTGGTGTCATCTGCACATTAGATAAGTATGTCCCCAACTCTGTCGTCCAAGTCATTGATAAAGATGTTGAATAGCCCTGGGCCCAGGACAGAGCCCCACTGGACACCCCACTGGTCACTTCTCTCCAGGATGACGAAAAGGAGCCATGGCTGACCATCCTTTGGGTTTGGCTGGTCAACCAATTACAAATCCATGTCACAGTTGCCTTGTCCAGCCCACATTTCACTAGCTTCTTTGCAAGAATGTCATGGGGAGAGAGAAACTGGGACATTTTAAAAGCAGCTGAAAAAGTGGGACAGCAGAGGATTAATCGAACAATCTGATACCATTTGGAGGGTATGAAATCAGAGCTGGGAAAGGCTGGCATTAACACACTCACTTTCAAACCAGTAAAGAATACCAATTTAAGGTCAAAATCTGGGAGGAAGTTTAGGCAATCATGAATTCACTGCACCATGGAATTAAAATCAGTTTATAATTCTTAAAAATGTCATTGTTGTGAGCTTTCAAGTTGTTTTTGACTTACGGCAACCCCAAGGCTGGGAAAACCCATCATGGGGTTTTCTTGGCAAGATTTGTTCAGAGGAGGTTTGCCATTGCCTTCCCTTGAGAGAGCGTGACTTGCCCAAGGCCACCCATTGGGTTTATAGGGCCAAGCTAGGATTCACACTTGGGTCTTCAGAGTCAATCAAACCAAAACACTCAAACCAGAAGTTAATTAGAGCA
>NW_024820707.1:1670-1855 GCF_019175285.1 Sceloporus undulatus | reverse complement strand
AAATCCAAAGGACAACACGAGCGAAGTCAAAAAACAAGCCGAAGAGGCCCGAAGTCACCGGGGCGGGAGAGTAGAGAATGGTCAAAAAACAGTCCGAGGTCAAAGCGAAAGTGATTCCAATCAAGCAAGAGCAAGCGAAAGTTCCTAGAAGCAGCTAGCGCGGCGGAAAAAAGGAACTGGGGAAA
>NW_024820707.1:0-1570 GCF_019175285.1 Sceloporus undulatus | reverse complement strand
GAGCAGCACTGCGCAGGCGCAGTGAAACCCATTTGTATGATTCGCAGAGACCACGAAGAAGAAGATATATTTTCATGTTTAATATTTAACCACCACGTAAGCCTTTTTTCTTCTTCTTTTTTGGTTAGGGGATTTATTGGCTCTTATTTCTTATTAGATTTTATCTCTTTGTCAGGGATGTCTGCTTTATTGTTTGATTTTGTAATGCCATGTACATTTATAAGTATTATATCAATGAATAAATACATAATAATCCCAGCCACATATCACAGACCTGAAGATATACTGACTTGTACTTTTGTAGAATCATGTCATGCCCAGCTTGGAGGACGGCTCGGAGGACTCAGAGGATGAGCTAGAGCCCTGGGACCTGAACCTGTAATGGAGGAGCCAGAGCCCCTGGGACTTGAACCCGTAATGGAGAAGCCAGAGGCTGGCCCTAGCTCTGCTGGAGCAGAGTCTATGGCCCCTCCAGAGGTTCAGCAGTCAAGTTTGCCTGGTGCCGAGGCTGTGGACATGGAGGAGGATCTGGGCAGTGTGCCTACCTTCAAGGAGCGTCGAGCAGAAAGGGAGGGCCTTCGAAGATCACGGAGGCTTTATCAGAAGCGTGCTCGTAATCTGACACAGCTGAAGGCCAGCTCCTTGCCTTCTTAAGCACCTGGAACATGTGTGGCTTTTTGCCAGTGGATATCTGACTCTTTTACAGCAAAGACTCTGTCTCTGGCTCCTTTGGTTTCTTGCCTTCTAGATCATCTTGACTACCTGGAAACCTTGACCTTGGACTGCTTTATCGACCTGCCTATCTGTTACCCTGAACCTCGGACCGTCTGACAATTCTCTTGGTAATCCCTTTTGGTAGAACTTCTGTGAATCTCCAGGACTGTGTAGCTTACACTGACTTTGCTGTTCTGGTGGGGTGGGGGTGGGGGTTTGTTTGTTTGAGAACTAGCTGTCTTATCAGCCCTTTGGCTGCTTTCCCGGACAAATCACCTTATTTCTCTTAAGGTATCTCAGAATGGGTCAAAGAGAAGGAAAAAGATGGCTACCAGAACTTTCATTATAAGAAAGGGTAATGTGAAAGTCAGCACTGTCATACCCTGTTTCTGCCAAGTTAGAAACATTTAAAAAATATTTTGGGGAGTATTTTTTATTGAATTTTTTAATCTGAAGTCTTAGATTCTGTAGCATAAACATTTAATTTACAATACATAATACATTATGCTTATATTATGTATGCTCACACTATGCACACAAGAAATTTTTATTTATTTGTTTATTTAATTTATATCCACCTTTCTCTCAAAAGTAGAAATGAGCATGTTAAATTACTGTAGAATCTAGTGGTGGAATATAACTTGTCATCGCTAGGTGGAGATAGACTCCAAATAAATGAAGTGTGATTAAATTCTTCCACATAAAAATTCATGAAGTGTTTCTCAGAAACAAGAGTCACTTTATAACCACAGCTAAAGCTTAGGCCTGTTACAGACTGCCAAAATAAAGCTGCTTCGGGTCTCTTTGGAGGTATGCTGTTTAAATGATGCATGGGTCCTAAGAGTCCGGAGGTCAC
>NW_024820706.1:0-1856 GCF_019175285.1 Sceloporus undulatus | reverse complement strand
TGGACTCTCTCATGAATCAAATGTTCATCTGTAAAGAAGGACAATGTCAGTTGAGACTGAAAATCAGAGTTAAGAGAGGAGGGTGTTATCCCATGATTTAGCCCTCATCAACCCCTTCTTATTAGAGATTAAATTAAGAAAGTTTCTGTGAATAACCCAAGCATGACCCTGCTGCTTATGCCCCTAAATCCATGGAATGATTGTATCCTTACTCACAGAAGCTAGCAAAGAATGGGGACAGCCTTAAGGGAATCAATGGAAGCAGATAGTCAAAGGACTGTTGAAAAAAATATTCCATCTAACATGTGCAAAAATACTTTGATTGACAGCTGGCATCATATCCTGTGAGACTGCCATAGAGTCCTGAGTCAGAGCCCAAGGCATGATGGAAGCTAATTGCAGAGGATGCTTCATGCCATTTGGCACCAGGAGATGACTCACAACCAATACAGTATCCAGCTCACATGCAGATTGATGTGGATTGGATTGGAGTTGTGTGTACAAGAAAAGGTGAAGTTGATGGAAGTAGGAGAGGAGAGCTTGCAACTCAAGAGAGAGAATCTCCAAGGATTTTGATGAAATCAACTGTGTCTGTGACTTATTTTTAAGTGTGGAAAGTGGTCAGTGCATTGACAATATCTATTTCTGGATATTTGCTTCCATACTCTGCTATGTTATTTCTGAGCTGCATCTGGGAGCGTCACCCTCAGATTGTGCTGTATGTTGACTTTTCAATGCGATTGGAATTCAGAGCCAAGAAGGACCCAGAGCCAGTGTGCTAATCCTTTTTGTCAGAAATATTTGCACCAAGCCCGCATTGCATTCAATTTGGTTTAGATCATTCTGCACCCCCAAAGACACATTCTAAAGTGATTTAAACCTTTTTGAACACTCGGATTCTGCCCCAAGCAACAATTACAGTATAAAATCTGTCCTGGATGGCTGTTCTTTGCCATCAGTCCAATTACAGACAGACAGTCTGTGGGTTTACATGGCTAAGCACCTCAATGCACTCGCCAACCCCACTTGTTGCAGGAGCTCCTGACTTCTCTTCCCATTTTGAACCCTCACCAATTGGAATCCAGAGCTGTCTAGGTAACGTAATACCATTATGAAAGTCTTACATCTCTTCACCATTCTCACCTGTTATCTAGTTTTTCTACATGTGTGTGAAGGCTTACGTGTGTGTGTGTGTGTGTGTGCTATTCCCCCTAAATAAAACAGAAAACATATTTCAAATGCCTTTGGTGTACTGTGTGCTTCTGGGACTGGTATAGTTGGGATGAATCCTGAGGTCACTCTTGTCCCAACCACACTATATCTCTCTTTTCAGCTAAGTACCAAATTCCCTTAAAAGTATGACACTTGTGGGTGTCCTTCCCAGACACCAGTATTTTGTATAACAAAGGGCTTTTGGAATCAACCATGGAGCTAAGCAAGCTCAGGTAGGAAAAGAAACATTAGAGAAGAAGCAAATTGTGTGTCTCCCTTTCCTACCTTCATAGATATTACTCATAATTGCTAACTGGAACCCCTAAATATATCTTCAAACAAGGTTTTGAGCTGGTTCTCACCAGTTCAGTTCTTAAAATCTGTGAGGTTGGTGGCTGTCTACCAATCCCCAAGGCCCCTCTCCTGGCCCTTCCCAGAGGTCCCTTCCTCTCGGCACAGAGCTAGGCAATCCAGGCTTTGCTCCTGCCTTCCTCTCCTGGCTCCCAGAGGCGTGATCCCTTCTTTTCTCCCTCCACTCTCCTACCTTACCTCTTGCCCATCTGCACTGCTTTACCATTTCACCTTCAGCATCTCTCCCCTCCCTTTATATTTTTCACATTCCCTCCATCTCTCTATCACAGACA
>NW_024820705.1:0-1856 GCF_019175285.1 Sceloporus undulatus | reverse complement strand
AAATAAATAAATTAAAAACAGATAGTTGTTGAATTTTCAAAGGAGCTGAAATTATTTAAAGAACTAATTTCTTGTACTTATATTTTATTTCTCTTCCTAGCCTCACGGAAGAAGGAAAGAAGGCTTCTTTTCAGAAGGAAGAGTTAGACCATACTAAGGTTTTCCTGTCTTCATCTCATGTTAATATGCTCCTAAAATGCTCCAACATTTGCAATATGTTTCAATTTATAGTAATAATAATAATAATAATAATAATAATAATAATAATAAGGATTTATTCATAGCCCGCCCAACAAGTAGAATCGGGGCGAGTTACAACAATAAAGATATATAATATGACAGTAAGAAAACTGCAATACAATACAAATAATTAAAGGTTAAATAATATATAGTACATGTTTCTTTGGCCTGGTGATATGAGTTTAAACCACTTTGGCTATACCACTTTAGACCACTTTGGCTATAAAGATGTAATGAATTAATAAATAACCCACGGTATTCTAAAGCATATTTTAATAGATTTCAATATTGTATCTTGGTTTCTTGTGGGGACATGCAACTTAAACAGATTTGAAGCTTTATGATCTGTAAGACAAATATCTCAAAACGTGTGTGTGTGTGTGTGTGTGTGTGTGCCTTGACATCACCTGTTGAGTTATGGTGACCCCATGAATTTCATACGGTTTTCTTAGGCAAAGTAGAATCCTCAGAGGTGGTTTTGCCTGTTCCCTCCTCTGAAATATAGCCTACAGGACCTGGTATTTGTTGTTAGTCTCCCATCCTGCTTAGCTTCCAGATCAGACAGGATCTGATGCTGGTATTTAGGCCACATCTCCAAATAAATGACATCAAAGGGAATTGATGTGTAGCATGACTGTCCTGGTGGACATTTTTGTCATAGACCAACACTCTACATACAAGGAAGCAAGTTGATACCATTTTAACTATCATGGCTCAAAGCTATGGAATTCTGGTAACTAGTTTTGTAAGACATTTAGCCTTCTCCATTGGAGAGCTCTGATGCTATAATAAACTACAATCCCTAGAATTAAAGTACAGTAGTGTCAGACTGGTTTATTTCTGCAGTGTGGATGCAGCCTAGGGAGTAAGCCACATCAAACACAACAGGAGCTACTTCTTAATCAACATACATTCCTTGTGATTGGGCGGGCTATAAATAAATCATTATTATTATTATTATTATTATTATACATAGATTTCTTTCTCAGTTATGAGAGGGACTTTCAGGATCATATGGGTTAATTGCCACTGAAACACCAGCCATGCTGTTGGCATATGAAGGGGTTATGAACATGTACAGACATATGTGCATATACATACACTGTCCCTTCATATGGCTGCTGAGTGTGTGATTGGAGCAATATATACCCAGTCTATTGATATCTTTATGCTTAATTTTGAAAGTAATTGATAGAGTGTATTAACAGTGGTTGGCTACCTGTCGGCCTAGGGCCAAATGCAGCTCCCAGTCTGACTTATTTGGACCTTGGCTTAATTTCCAACATCTTCTATATGAATGATCTGTCCCTTCTCTTTAAACCTTACTAAAAGGGAGGAAGAAAGGGAAGAGAATAGCAGAGATAGAGAAAATATAGTGCAGAAAGAAATAGAGAAAATGCATTGTCTGCTTTTGATTCTTGCCTGTCTATCAGTAGCTTCTGGTATCATCTACACCATCATAATGTGAGCCCTGAACACCTAAATTAATGCAGCCCTTAACAGGAAAAAGGTTCCCCATCCTTGGCGCACAGGGTACTTTATTGTTTCACTCTTGGCTATAGGGAAAGAAGTTGGCCCCAGTGTTTAGAAAGCCAAGGAAGACACGGACTGAAAAA
>NW_024820704.1:0-1856 GCF_019175285.1 Sceloporus undulatus | reverse complement strand
TAACACTGCTCTGGATCAACATTCTTACAAAGTAAAGGCAGTTATACTTCACCACATTGAGTGATGATGTCATGTTTAAAAGCAGGAATGAAGCAGCGGGTAGGAAGAAAGGCCAAACCTGTGCCACCAGCAGAGTCAATGAGGAAGAGGGTAGAACTGGCCATGTGGCACACAGAGCTCTAATAATTCTGTGTCTCTTAAGATGTGCTGCCTGAGGTAGTAGATGATATTGGAAAAGCAGTAGCATTAAGAGAAATTTATCTCTCATGCAGTTCATTTTCTTTCCAACTCAGCCACATTAGATCAAAACAGATTCCTAGAAGATTAAAGTGCATACAAAGGGATAAGGATGGGGGAGATGGATGAATATTTGATGGCTTTGAATGATTAGTGATTTCCAGTTGGATGTCTGTATAATCAGGCACTACTTTAATGGGGTTCAGGGGGATGTTTGAAACTACATTTTTAAAAGGTTCTGTGAAAACACAAAGAAAAGAGATAGCAAGTGGGGAAAAGGCATGAAAGAGGGAGAGCAGCTTTTCAGAGGATTGTGATTACAGCTGCCACATGTTGACTAAAATACAAAAGAAAGGCTCAGAAGAGAAAGTGGAATGTATTCACAACAGAAACTGAAATGAAAATCTCACCTGCAAAACCCTTCCCAGCTTTGTACAAATCAACTCTACCGGAAGAGTTGGAAATAATCAGCCTCACTGTATCTCCCTTGGTAAAAGAGGGATTGTAAACTAGTCTCCTGAGTGAAATACACACCCGTGTGATGATAATTAGAAACAGGGTTTGGGGTTTTAAGTTGCTCTTAAAATCTCAAGGCAGTGTTCAATGGGACCATATGCAAATGCTTTGATGAGAGCAAGAGAGAGACCACAAGTACACTTGTGAATTTTATTATAAGCCCTGAATACAAAGCACTATTAATGACAGGATTTAGTCAAAATTCTCAAAACTGCAACACTGTCATAAGTATGTTAGAAATGTAAGTCCTAGATTTCAGAGGGGTTACGTTTTCTTGAGGTGTGCATCAAGTTGCAGCTTTAAGGCTTGGGCCAACATATGTTTACTCTGAAATAAATCCAATCTCTTAAATTCTCATGAATATATGCGAATACATACTTTGAGTGGTCATGACCTTTGTCCATCTGTCTTCTATTTTGTATGTTATATTGCAAGGTTTTTTTTAAAAATTCTTGCTACAAAAATGTGAATGTTGGTATTTGTTTTGATGTAGCAGGGAGAAAGGAAAAAAAGTCCGATTGAACTGAACAGAGCTTGTATCGAAGTAAAGAATATCAGTACAACTGCTTTTTCAGCACAATTCAACAAATTCACTTTTCCTGCAACCCTAAGACTATGTTAAATGCCTAATATTGGTTGATGGTGATTTACTGATTATTTAACTCATTTTCACAGAATGGTGCCTTTAGTGTTGTGTGCCTTCAAGTTGTCTGTTGACTTACAGTGACCCCATGTATTTCACAAGCTTTTCTGAAGCAAGGAATACTCAAGAGGTGGTTCAATTCCTTCCTCTGCAATATAGCCTACAGTACCTGGTATTCATTGGGAGTCTCCCACCTAAATACTAACCACAGCTGACCATGCTTAGCTTCCAAGGTCAGTCGGGATCTGGTGCCTTTACAGTGTTAGTACCAATAAAACAGATGACAAAGTAAGTATCAAAATACATAATCAAGAAGATAAAAGCAGGAATTGCTTTTTAAAAATATATGTATAAAAAGCTACTAGCTAAATCAAAAGAGCATTCAGCAAAAAGAAATCATAATCAGAGGGGAAAGACTTTTCCTATCATCACTGAGCCATCAGACAGGATGCTTAAAAAA
>NW_024820703.1:0-1856 GCF_019175285.1 Sceloporus undulatus | reverse complement strand
GGATTGTACAAAACTCACAGTTGTTGGGGGTGGGGGGCCACAGAATTATTACCAAAAATATTTCAGGATGTGTAAATACAGGGCAAGAGAGCCAGTACAGTGCACCCTTGCTTTACGCAGGGGATCCGTTCTGGACTCTACCGTGTAAAGTAAATACTGCCTATGCTTGAGCCCCATTTAAATGAATGGGGCTTGTGCACACAGCAGCATGGCAGTGTGATGGCGTGCATGTGCTATGGGTGTGCACCCCATTAGTCCCTATAGGATGTACTGCCCCTTCTCCCCACGCGGCTTTCAGTGCATGCTGAAAGCCGCATAAAGTGCGCCCACATATGACTGTAGTTTGAGTGCTGGACTATGAATCTGTAGAACAGGGTTTCAGTCTCTGCTCAGCCATGGAAACCCACTGAGTGACTTTGGGCAAGTCACACTCTCTCAGCCTCAGAGGAAGGCAAAGCCAAAACCCCTCTGAACAAATCTTGCCAAGAACCCCCCTCCCAAATGCCTTAGGGCCACCATAAGTTAGAAATAACTTGAAGGCCTAATATTATTTATTTATTTAACCCTTCTCCAGGTAGAGGGACTCAAGGCGGCTATCAAAATCTAAAACAGTACAAGTTAAAAACAATGGAATGCATTAAAATGTAAATACAAATTTTAAAAGAACCATTTTTAAAAAGTTAAAAACATTACACATTGAAATTTAAAATATATTAAACACTCTATATGCTGTACAAACTCTATATCAACGCTGTACAGGATTGTCAGTTTGACAAAGCCTGGTGGCATAAGGGATGGGGCCAACCTGGTCTCTCTGCTGCAACACAACAAATACTGGGTGAGAACTATACAGAAATAGTCAATTTTTTCCCTGCACCAGAGATAAAAATCAGGAGGAATTCTTCATCTGCTCATGTAAGGTTGAAATAACTGAATATTTACACCCCAGTTTGATCAAGGGATGTCCCAGTACCTCTTTGTATAAAGCCTTCTCTCTTTGGTGCAGTACAGCTTGATAATACTGGGAAACATTTCCATAGCCAGTAAATGACCAATGGAATGGAAAAGCATACAGGAATTGTGGGGAAAGGAGACAGTTGTCACCAGCAGGGGCATGCAGCATTATAGGTGTCCAAAATCAGTGGATGTATCCCTCTAGAGCATGCCCACCCTTGTTCTATGACTTCACTTCTCTCACCATAGAGTTCATCACACGGAGGGTGGATTGGCAAAATCCCCGGGATTTTAAAATCCAGGTGTTGTTTGTCAGATGCGTTGGCGTGAAAGAGAAATAACGTGAAAATAAGCAGAATGGAAAGCTCCTTTACACTTTCGGAATTTAGTGGAAGTAAAAAGGAGCTGTTTTTGATGACTTGGCATTTAGGTTATTTTCGTGTTATTTCTCTTTCATGCAAATGTTGTCTCAACGTTTGTCTGGATCCCACAAACGCAGTTTTTTTCAACTTTCTGTTAGAGTTAACCCTGAATGTCACAACCCGCAAACACTGGTTGTTTTCAGTTTTAATTTAGTTTCTGCACGAGATTCGTCCCATGTGATAAACTCCCATAAGAAAGAGAGTGAAGTGAAGCCATATTTTTATCTAGGGTTGCCAGTTCACGATTGTCCCAGGCCCTGAGACCCTGACAGTGTTTTGCATTAAGTACCAACCACAGGTACTCACAGCATAATTCAAAGATAAACACAAGACAGAACATAGGCGGGTTACAGACCGCCATTAGGGACGTCCTGAGGATGTAGCAGTTTGAAAAAGGGGCATCTCTTCCAGACGCCCCTAACCCTATCACAGACAGAGTCCGTGACAAATGGCGGCAGCCGTTCCACACGGCCACCGCCA
>NW_024820702.1:0-1856 GCF_019175285.1 Sceloporus undulatus | reverse complement strand
AGGGTTTCAGAGCAAATTGTTAAACATTAATTTGTTACTCCTAATTTGTTAGAAAAATCAAAATATTTTAGTATTTATTGTTTTAATCATTCAAGACCAATGACATTATTTTTGAGCAATGATTAGTCCTCATTATTTAAATTCATTCCTTGCTATTTTCAGTAGTTTTAAATGTCATTTTTATTTAACAATTCAACATGACAAAGTGAATTTCTTAATGTTTTGACATCAACAAATTAACATAAGAATTTCCATGTTCTGCCATTAACTGGGAAGTGGGGGGGGGGGTTAAAGAGGAGAACAATCAGTAAACTGAAGCAGCAGTTCATTATGGCACAAAATGATTTTACAACCCACTTGAACGATGCTTACAGATCACCACTAGCCTACACTTTGTACATATGCACATCAGGAACTCAAATGCTGGAAAAAAACATCAGTTAGGCATCTTACCCCTAGAAATGCATGAGCAACAGGATCCAATTTCTCCCCAGATCCTTCTGTGGGCCATGCCCACCCAGAAAGCCTAAACTCAATTTTCTTCTATAGTACCTTACTTGCTATGGGGAAGTCACATTTTATTTTTCACTTTGTATTGTATATGCTTTGATGTACCACCCTATAATAAATGTTGCTGTTGTTGTTACATCACTTCCTGTCACTATTTTGAGAAAAATATAGAGGAAAACATTGGGGGTTATGAGGATTGTGTGGAGGTGTTTTCATATGTTTTCAAACATTTGGAGGATCAACTGTGTATTTTTGAAGCAACAAATGCCTGAAATGGCACCTTTTTGCGGGGGGAGTTGGGAGGATTTTATAATAATAAAACTTTAATTTATATCCCGCTTTTTGTTACCACAATCAAAGCAGCATAAAACCTTTAAAAAATACAATATATACAATCCCCCCCTTAAAAAGGGATTAAACAATTCTATCCATTAAAATTACAAATGATAAAATCTAAAAACAATAATACAACAATAAAATAATGGTGGGCAGAATCTTCGCTTATATATGTCTGTGGTCCCCCCATGGCCAGGTTCTATTCCAGGAAGGCCTGCCGGAAGAGATCCGTCTTGACAGCTTTCTTGAAGCTCTCTAGGTTGGTAATTTGACGGATCTTGTCCAGCAGGCCATTCCATAAAGTGGGAGCAATCGCGGAAAGAACTGATGGAGCTCCAGGGGTGACATGCAGCCTCTGAGGTGCATTCAGCCCACCCCTTCCTTAGATAGCCTGTTTGTTGTTTGTTTATACGCTCATTCCAGACCCTAAAACAAAACAAAACTAAGAAACAGAAACAAAATAATTTCAGTGATAGATGTGTATCCGATGTTGATCTTTTACCAGAAGCTTACCAGTCAGTGTCCTTTTGCAAATGACTTTTGCTACAGACTCTCACTATTCTTTACAAAGCTCATCACAGAAATGGATAAATAAAACAATCTGGTGATGGCATTTCCAGGGATGTTCAGTTCTCAAGCTCAGTTGCAGAGTTTGTCTCCTAATATATAAAAATGTCACAATGATACATGTTGGGTTCTAGGATGCAGGACATCTCTCAGCTATTGCAATCCTGGGTCCAATTCAAAATGCAGATTCTTCCGTCAGTGACTTGCATTTATGAAAGCTATCACCAATGAATTATATGAACTGAGGTCAACTCAAGTGAGGGTCATGGATGCACATATAATGCAGTAAGCAGGTGAACAGTATCATACTTCATGACCCCAGATGACAAGTATGTGTATGGTGGCAATGATGGTATGCACACATTTTCAATATCCACAAAAAAGGAACACTTAAAAAGAGCAAGGTTTCAGGAGCATGCATAATGAATAAACTCTGGATAAGC
>NW_024820701.1:0-1856 GCF_019175285.1 Sceloporus undulatus | reverse complement strand
CTTGCCTGAATGAACATCTTTGTAACCATGTTGTCTGTACCTGTGAAACAAGATGGCTTTGCACGAAGGATACCTTTTCTATCTTAATCTATTTCTTTAAAATAAACCTCTTTCTTTAAAAGTATCTGCTGTCTCTCTCTGCTCCCTGTACACGTGTCTTAAGCTCGGTCTAATGGGTGTTCTTTACTGATTGCTTAAACTAGAGGTCCCTAGCAAGTCTCAGTGTGTGCTGGGAGACGTAGTTCGTTGAAATTCACTGAGCGGTGGCAGCAAGATATAGGACCTCAAGGGGTCTGATTCCGCTCAGCAGGGAGTGGGAATAGAGACTTAGGAGATCCTAGATGGGAAGTGTTCAAAGGGACTCCCTGGGAGTAAGAGCCACGCACAGGGCATGCCCCCAGGGATCACCACATGGTGGCAGCGGTGGTTTTCGGACTTTTGGAAGCATTGCTTGCTAGGCAAGGGTGTTTTCCGCTTTGGGGAGCTATAGTTTCAGCTAGGTACTTTGAAGGAAGGTTGGATTCTTGGACTCTTTCTCTCTGTTTTCTCACTCTCTCCCTCTTTTCCTACCTGGCGGCGGGAAAAGGACACTCTGTGCTAGATTTCTTCTCTTTCTTTTCCATCTGTGTAGGTCTTCCGTTGTGCAGGCTTGGATTTTTTTTTTCCTATCTCCTTGGTGGGAGGAGAGGAAAGCAGTCACTCCTGCCTTTCCAGGTCACACATTATATATACTCAAGTCCTTTCCAGGCAAACATTCTTTGAAGATGCCAGCCACAGATGCTGGTGAAACATCAGGAAAAAACTCTTCTGGAACATGGCCACATAGCCCGAAAAACTCACAAAAAAACTATCTCCAAGAGTCCCTATCCTTCACTGTTCTGCTCAGGTCCTATTGGTTCAGGCCCTTGTCCTTTCTGATTGATTCTAACCATTTGGCATGTGGTCATCCTCACTTTCTTCTGCCTTTCACCTTTCCTAGCATCATTGCCTTTTCTCATGATTAATTTTTCCTCATGATGTGTCCAAAGTATGACAACCTGAATGTAGTCATCCTGACTTTTACGGATAGTTTGGGCTTGATCTGTTCTTGAACCCATTATTTGTCTTCTTGGCTATCCACAGTATCCTCAGCACACTTCTCCAGCACCACATCTCAAATGAGTTGATTTTCTTTCTATCAGCTTTTTTCAATAGCATCACCGAATCCTATTATATTATACTATTTTATTTTCTTTTTCTCTAGAATAGTCTATCTGCCTTTTGAATTGCGGATATCACTAGCACTTCTGAGCATTGTGGCCATTATGCATTTCCCCTGCAGCCTTTGTCAAGCCAAATGATGATCATCAACTGTCTTTCAAATGGTAGGTTCTTTTTGATATATTCTGATCAAACTAGATTTATTAAGGACACCCAGGAAAGTGAAGGAGAAACCAGTAAAAATAATCAATATAGAAAAAAGTATGGCAAACAGGGAGAACCAAAACATTTTATTGTCACTTGTCAGCTGTTGCTATTTTCTGAGTCTTCTGTGTTTTGCACACTCCATTTTTAATTTTCATGCAGCAAAATTCTCTTGTGTTGTCTGTTTCATTTAGGGAAAAGACTATACTGAACATAAAATTGCTATTATAGGGTCTACCAAGTCAAACAGACATTTGCTGAGGAGCCAGCTACAATGGGCCAAACATCCACTGGGCCACAGCAAGATTGCCAAGTAACAATGCTAAAGCATATATCAGAGACAAAGTGGAACTCTAACTCTTGTTAGTGTTTCACAAAAGGTCACAGTAAACTCCTTCTAAATGCCTTTTACCTCCAAAACCTTATCATGATGGGGCAAGAGATAGTTCTGG
>NW_024820700.1:669-1856 GCF_019175285.1 Sceloporus undulatus | reverse complement strand
GGCCCATTGTGACTTCAGCCTGAAGCACCTTCTCTGAAGGATGGAGAATGGCCCATTGTGACCTAAGGCTGATGCTCCTACCCTCATGCACTGAGTCTGCCCATTTTGATTTCGGGCTGATGAACCTTACCTGAAGTATTCAGATAGTGCTATTGTGACTTCTTCAGGTTGCTGCTCCTTACCTTAAGCATTGAGACTGTCCCATTGTAATCTCAGAATCATAAAATTAGAGAATCATAGAGTTGGAAGAGACCACTGGGGCCATCCAGTCCCACAGCCATGGAGGAACTCTCAATCAAAGCATAGTGGGAGATGGCTATCCAGCCCCTATTTAAAAACCTCCAAGGAAGGAGACTCCAATACACTCTGAGGAAGGAGTGTGTTCCAATGTCTCTCCTAATGTTGAGGTGGAATCTCTTTTCCTGGAGCTTGCATCCATTCCTCCAGTTCTTGTTCTCTGGAGCAGCAGAAAACAAGCTTGCACCCTGCACAATATGGCATCCCTTCAAATATTTAAACAGGGCTGTCATATCACCTCTTAACCTTCACTTCTCCAGCCTAAACATCCCTAGTTCCCTAAGTCGTTCCTCATAGGATATGGTTTCCAGACCCTTCACTATTTTAGTTGCCCTCCTTTGGACACACTCCAGTTTCTCAACATCCTTTTTGAATTGTAGGGCCCAGAACTGGACACAATATTCCAGGTGGGGCCTGACCAGAGTAGAATAGAGTGGGACTATTACTTCACTTCATCTAGACACTATACTTCTATTGATGCAAGCTAAAATTGCATTTGCCTTGTTAGCTGCTGCCTCACTGTTCTCTCATGTTGAACTTGTGGTCTACTTAGACTCCTAGATCACTTTCACACATTCATCCAGGTGTCTCCCATCCTATATCTGTGCATTTCATTTTTCCACCCTTAATGTAGTACGTTACATTTCTCTGTGTCGAATTTCATTTTGTTAGCTTTGGCCCAGCTTTCTAATCTATTCAGGTCATTTTGAATTTTGATCCTGTCCTCTGGGATATTAGCTACTCCTCCTAATTTGGTTACATCTGCAAATTTGATAAGTATGCCCCCAATTCTGTCATCCAAGTCATTGATAAAGATGTTGAATAGCACTGGGACCAGGACAGAACCCCACTGGTCACTTCTCTCCCGGATGAAAAGGAGCCACTGTTGA
>NW_024820700.1:0-569 GCF_019175285.1 Sceloporus undulatus | reverse complement strand
CTTTGGCACAGCTTTCTAATCTATTCAGGTCATTTTGAATTTTGATCCTGTCCTCTGGGATATTAGCTACTCCTCCTAATTTGGTTACATCTGCAAATTTGATAAGTATGCCCCCAATTCTGTCATCCAAGTCATTGATAAAGATGTTGAATAGCACTGGGACCAGGACAGAACCCCACTGGTCACTTCTCTCCCGGATGAAAAGGAGCCACTGTTGAATATCCTTTGGGTTCAGCCAGTCAACCAATTCAAATCCATGTTAACAGTGACCTTGTCCAGTTTGTTTAATGTTTTTCTTTTATATACTGTTTAATTTGCTTAACTGCTATTAAGGGACATAGCTATGAGATTCTATGATAAGGGGAAATGAACAGGGGTTGCAATCCTAAATATTCATATTATCAGACATAACTCCTGGTCTTTTGGATGCCAGAAGGCCCAGAACAGCACATAGATGTAGAATGCCTTAATATTTAATAGTAAGGAGCAATGTGTCAGCATGGTGGAATGGACTCTGGGAGACACTGTAGGGTCTCCTATTCCCACCCTGTTTTGCTGAGGGAGGGGGG